>NW_010553948.1:2068-6740 GCF_000687285.1 Phaethon lepturus | reverse complement strand
CCCAGCACCCTCCGCCGGGTCCCAGGACGGGCAGCAGGAAGATGCGGAGCTGTGGGGGAACCCGTGGGACTTGTGCGCAGCGTGCGCCGGCCCCCGACGTTTCACCTGGCCCGGGGGCAGAGCCGCGCTGGGGCTGGGAGATGGGGACCCACCGGGTCGCAGTGACAGCCACATCTCTCCCTGCCAAAGGACAATTTCCCTCCCTGGTTCTCCCTTAGGTCTTGTGAGCACATCAGGATTTAAAACCCAGCCCCTGGGCTCTCTCGCACCGGGGCATGAATCTGCATCTTTTTTCCCACCCCGCGTCCCCAGTTCTTCCCAGTTTAGTGAAAACCCCTCGCCACCCTGCCCGAGGCGTTCGCCCGTCGGCATCTCCCCTGCTTTGCCCAGCAACGCGCACGGGGACGCAGGTCACTGCTTAACAGCCCCCGAAGTAACGGGGACGGGGAGAGCGGGAAGCACATCCCTACAGGCAAACCGTAGCTTGTCCGAACTTCCTCCCAGTCCGAAAGTCCCCTTGAAAAGGTACGACGGGAATTTACAAAGGTCCCTCTTGCAAGAAGGGGAAAACTGCAGGAGAGCAAAGCCCTTGGCGTGCCTCCCGCGCAGCCGCCTCCAGCCACCGTGTCTGCCCCACGGTGGGGAAGCGCCACGGAGGTTTGAGGGACTTGAAGGGATTTGCGACGCAATAAAAACATTCCTGCCTGCAAAGCATGAAACCCCAAAAGTTTATGGGAAACCACTGTCTTCGGGATGTCTGCATATCTTCAGGCATCCTGGGAGCTGTAGTTCAAAGAAACCAAGAAAAAGCAAGCGGCCGATAATGATGGTTTCTGGATGGAGGTTGTGTGACTATTGGCTCTCACATGAAAGCCTGAATTTCTGGGATGCTGAGCCCGTTTCTGCAGCCAAGTGAGAGGAGAGCTCCTCGGCGCCTGGGGCACGAGGAACTCCAGCAAGGAGGCGAGGGAGAGTGAGAGGCACTCGCCGCCCTTGGGGAAGAGCAAATGGCCTCAGCTCTGACGTGAGCAACCCAAAAGCCAAGCGTCGGCGACTGGGAGGAGGGATGCGCTGTGACAAGCGGGACAGGCCAAAGGCACTTCCAGGGCTGGGAACCTCCCTGTGATCTGTCAGAGAGGTGGTCCCGGTGGGGGCACGTATCTCCCAGCCAGCATCCGGCTGAGGACCGGCGGGGTGGGGGACCACAGCGAGAGACTGAGCATGGGGATGGGGTGCTCCTCCACGCCGGGCTGCGAGAGGACCCAGCACAATGGCTTTTGTCTGGTACTGTGAGAATCGAAGGACACCAGTCTGGGCTGCATGGACTCACCTATGGGCTGAAGTCTCCATGCCTCCATTTCCCCTCTTATTATCCACCCATCCCCAAGGGCTGCAAGGACTGACCTTTGCTATTTGAACACCCACAGGGAGCTGGGCTGTCTACACCACACCATGCCCAGCACCATTAAATTACCATCAGCCCCATTTCCTCAGACCCCGCAAAGGACGGCCATGCCAGCCAGGCCAAAGAAATGCATTTTGTTCCGACACAGGAGCCTCTTCGTGCAAGATAGTGATCTTCCGGCAGGAGAATCAGCAGGACTTGATGTCCTCCAGACAAGGCACTGCTCATCAGCAGAGCCCTTCCTGCACAACTGCACTGAGGGCAGCAGTGGGGGGACAGAGATGTGAGAGGGCTGCATCTCATCCTGGACTGAGCCTGGAGTGGTGCAGGAGATGAGGCACCTTCGCTTCCAACCAAGGAATCCTGCAGCAAAGACCACAACTACTGAGCAAAGCCAACGCTAGAGACGCGAGCTGTGGTGGGTGACCTTCTCACTCTCTGCCTTTCATCATGCTTTGGGCTTCACACATCAGACCACAAGACTGCTCCACGGTCGTGCAAGGCCCTCTCCACCACTGGACAACATCTGCCCACCAACGCAAGCATGACGCAGAAACGCAATGCCAAACCCATGACGTAAGACTTTGTACCAGCTGACTTAAAACCCCAGCGTGGTGTGCTCTGCAGTGCTGGCTGCTGGGAGCCCAAAGTCTTCAAAGGTGGTTTCAGACACTTGGAAAGCAAACAGCCGGCGATGAAAGACAAACCACGGGAGGGTTCGTCCTTGGAGGAAACCTGTAGCCCTGAAGAATCAAGAAAAGATGGATTATTCATGCGGGCAATAGCAGCGTGGATGCTTTCCAAGTGTTTCATCTTCCCCTCCATCCTCCAGCACAGAACACATGGCAGGTCGGCACCAAAAACACATCTTGGTGCATGGCAGATGCTGCCTGTGGGGTGGGGACAGCATGGGAGGCAGGCCCCCAGGACACAGCACCTTTCACACCTCGCTGAGACTCCATCCAGGCTGTTACAGAGCGAGTACTTTCCAACTTCTCAGAGCAAATTGCCTTTTGATGCAACCAGCCAGCTGGTCCAACAGTGTGCTGCAGCTGAGAGTTGAGTTTCTGGAGGCTCTGCAGAAAGACACCTCTTTTTTGCAGAGCTGGGCTCTCTGCTCTGGAGGAGAACAGCGGTTGGAGATGGCTCTGGCCCAGTTGTGCTTTTCACAGATGGATGGTGGAAAAGGTACCCTGAAACAGTCGAGGCCACAACAAATAAGATGGGAGACCTTGTCTCCAAGATTCAGGGCATCACGCTGGTGCTTCTTGCTTCCTTTTCCTTGACAGCCAAACTCACACAGCGATCCTGATCTCTCCTGGAACTAAATCCCAGATTTACTCAAAACACCCAACGGACACAGCCTTTTCCCTGCTCCGCGGTGACTCGGCCCCTTGGTACGTACCTCCATAGGGAAGGGTCCCACCAGGCAGGTGGTCTCCTGACTCCCCAAACCGGCAGCAGGCTCCCTACCTCCAGTAAACAGCCGTGGGTCCTCGGCACGGGGCTGTGCTGCTAACGCCCACGGGTTAGCATCCCAATGGGAGGCAATGCCAGCACTTGCTCCACACCCCCAAGGCAGAGAGTTTGGAGCATGGTCTTGCAATGGCTGTCCCTGCTCGCTTCAAACCTCACTCTGGTGTCCTCGGTCTGTTCTTCAGCACCGATAAAACCCAACCGAGGAAGATGGTGGGGACTTCAGGAGCAGAGAAGGTGCCCAGAAACCATAACTACCTCCTATCCAACCCCAGCCAAAACGGCTGCCCAGCATGTGCCTCCAACACCCGTGGCGCATGCGACAGGTCAGCCTTTGCTGTACGACCTCTCGCACCTTCGGTCCTCTCCCGCACCACCCGAGCCTGTCATAAGGGTTTTCATGGCACCATGAGCCCCAGCAAAAGCCAAAAGCAGAGCCTCAGGGAGGGAAGGGAGGAGCAGAGGGCTGCTGTTACAGCCCATTTCTGAAGGGAAAAGCAACCGTCTGGGTTCAGAGCACCTCTCAGCAGCTCAGAGGAACGCGTGCGCACTGCCACGTTTTGATACAGGTTGGCTCAATGCTCCCCAGACACGTAACGTGGGCCTTCTGCAGTCATTTCACTGAGCCCTCTCTTTGAATTAACACCGCTTTTCAGACCAGATTGAAAACGCTGACGTCTGTCTATTATACCAGGAGTCGTTCCCAAAGCTACTGTCTCTTTTTCCAAACAAGCCAAAGCAGCAAAGGGTTATTAACTGGGGAGAAAATGAGGACAGGGAGGGAACGTGCTGTTCTTTGATAGGAAATGTGCTAATGAACATGACAAAAATAAAGATCAGAAAAGCCTCAATGACAGCTTCAACCCTAGAAAAGCTGCAGTCAGACCTCAAAGCAAAACAGACGGGTGAACAGAGGGGAAAATCCACTGTGGCCCCAGCACCTTGCAGCACCTGGGACCACGTTCAAAACCTCTCACCTCCAGCACCAGGTCACTTGATTAAAGTGGAGTCTGACGTCAGGCTCATCGCAGAGGTGTCCCAAGCCCCTCTGCTAATCCTGGGCATGAGTTCAGCCGGCCATAATCCCACCATGATAGAAAGCACCAGTATTTACTGGAGGTAGGGAGCCTGCTGCCCGTTTGGGGAGTCAGGAGACCACCTGCCTGGTGCGACCCTTCCCTATGGAGGTAGGTACCAAAGGGCTGAGTCACCGTGGAGCAGGGAAAAGGCTGTGTCCGTTGGGTGTTTTGAGTAAATCTGGGATTCTGTTCCAGGGGAGATCAGGATCGCTGTTTGGAAAAGGAAGCAAGAAGCACCAGCGTGATGCCCTGAATCTTGGAGACAAGGTCTCCCAAGAAGAAAGGTGGTGATGGCTGATCGACGGCCTTGTGAAACACGAACTGCCAAGAGCACCGCCGCAGGCACTGGTCCTTGTCTTCTCCTTCAGCATGTCCCACCACCCACTCCTCGGGGCCGTGTGGCCACAGTGCCTGCTCTCCTTACTCCTCCTTGCAGCTGGTTAATCCGTGGAGAGGAAGAGGACCTGCCACACCATGAAGCTCAGGCCTCACTGCTGCAAGGGGATCTAACTCGTGTGGCCTTGCAAGTGGCTTTCAGGTTTGCTTGGATCGTTGGCTTTGGTTCCCTCAGCTGCTGAAGGGACTCTGCTTTTACAGGACCAGGTCCAACAAAACACTTCAGCGTGTGCTCATCTCCCAGGGTAAGAGCGGCGGCCCGTGGAGGTCAATGCTTCAGAAAAAAACACTTTCCTGGATCGGGGCCACGGGGATG
>NW_010553948.1:0-2045 GCF_000687285.1 Phaethon lepturus | reverse complement strand
GGGCCACGGTGATGGAGCCACCACCACCAAAGCCGTACCTGAACGGGACCTCCCAGTGCTGTCTCTCCCCAGGAAAAACAGCAAACCTATACTGAATATCAACCTATATTTTAGGTGTTTAAAAATAAGCAAACTTACCCTCCTCTACAAAATAACAGAAATCCTGGAAAAAACAGAGCACAAACTGTACCTTCACACATCCCCCACCGAGCACCAGCCTGGGGCGAGAAGAAGGAGGCTAAGTCCAAAAGAGAGTCACATTTTCTAACGAACACGTTTGCGCAGCCCTGGAGCTGGTGGTGACAGGTAAACTCGCCGCGGGGAGCCCCCGGGCTCCCAGCGCTGCGCCGGGCTCAGCGGGAGACGCGGGGCTGGACCCCGGCGGGACGGATGCTCTAAATTAGGAATGAAAACATTCCCCCCCTGCTCAGCAGAAGGGTACGCTCAAAGTGAGCCCTTGTCTGGGACAGCCAGCAGGCGAAGTGAGGCGACGACGACAGCTCCGCCGGAGTCCAAAATACACTCGCAACTTGTTTTGAACTACTTTATGCAGGGCTTTAAAAAAAACACTTAAAAATTTCCATCCAACCTGGCCGCGGAGCTGCAGGAGGACCCTGGGTTTTGTTTCCCCGCAGCCCGTACGGTGATGCCGATCTGAATTTTTTCCCTTGGGTAATGAAAGAGAGAAGTCTCGGGGAGGGCAGTGCTGGGAAGAGCAAGGGGGACAACAGCCACCGGCGTGCTTTGACAGTGATTTCGAGTGATGGCCGCACCAGCGGCTGTAGGTGGGAGCAATGCTCCCTCCCAGCACCCTGGTCTCTGCAGGGGTGGCTGCCCCAGGGCGCCCGGACCCCGTGGACCCATCCACCTTAGATAAACCCACCAAAGGTAATTTGCTCCACGAGCACCACAGCGCAGCCCCCGCTGGCGTTGAAAGCTGCTGCTCGTGGCTCAAATCAACGCGGCTACATTGCAAACGAACCGGTAGCAGGGAGAGGGAAAGAAAGAATCCCTCGAAGAATCTGCAAGGCACTGGAGGAGCTAAAAATAAACACTGACAACAAGTCAATCTAGAAACAGAAAGCTAAAATCCCTAATAATAGAGGGTTGCCAGCCGGAGGAGGGAGGTGCCCAGCACCCCACGCTCCGGTTCTGCCCGCCGAGGCTCCCGCGGAGAGCGGGGGCACGGCGACCGAGGGGGCACCGCTGGCTGCGAAGCAATGGTGGGCTACCTCCGGCAGAGCCCAGCTCTCGAGCAGGGCAACATGGCGCTGAGATTCCTCGCTGCTTTTATCTTTGTGTTTTCAAATTCCCTCTCAAGAAGGGCCAGCCGACCGCGAGGAACCAAGATGCTTGCGCCAGACTCCCCAGTCCCTCCTCCGCTCCCTTCCAAGCTCCACAAACGAAGCCAAACCTGTCCCTTCCAGTGCTGGTCACCATCTTTCCCACATCCCTCAGATGAGATCAGTCTGCTCTCAGGGCTCATCTCTGTAGCTATCGGTGCTCGGCTCTGCTATGCACCCCTTCCAGCCCCTCCAAGGACGTGTGCCCCGATCCAGGCTTTCCGTGCCGCTGACGATCCAGGCTTTCCGCGCCGCTGAACGCACGCCATCGCAGACAGAGAGCGGCCACGGTGCTCTCACAGCTATAAGGCAAGAGAAACATTCTTGGAGAACATATAAAAGGCTCCGGATGGCAACTCGCTTGCGATGTGAAATTCAAATGTGAATTTCAGCACTTCACAGGACCAGAAAAATCTGGCCTGGATGCGACCGTGGCAGAGGAGAAGGGTGGCAGAGCCCTGGGTTTATCCACCAGGCGCGCAGAGACATTCAAGCCCGCTGCGAGGTCCCAGTGCAAAGGCAGAAACTTCTCCTCCACGTCCCCAAGGCCTGCAGGGGACAATGCATCCCCAAGGGCGACGGGGAGATCCCCCGTGCCTGTGCCACCCCAGCCCACCCCGCTGCTGGCTACAACACGGGGGCCGCCCGCGCGGCCAAGCGGAGACGTGCTGCTCGCACCCAGCCACCCCCGGGGCCAACGTC
>NW_010553947.1:13402-17357 GCF_000687285.1 Phaethon lepturus | reverse complement strand
TTAAAAAGAAGGTGGTTTGGAAATATTTGGGACATCTTCAGAGTTACACAGTTTTTAAGAGAACGAAATTAAATACGTTATTGATGAAACGCTTGGACTCTGCTGTAAGAAGCCAAATGCTTTAGGAGTGTCAATTCATCATTCGCTTGCTTATTTTTAAAGCAAACGCCTCCGGCGGGCACAAAGCCGCACACTTCTCCTGCCCCGCCGGACTGTCCCCGTTGCCCCCCCTGCCCCGAAAGGCAGCCCGGACGGGGAACAGCTTGTGCGCCAGGAGACAGCCACGCTCCGAAAAGGAAGAGCCAGGCGGTTATTTTGTGCTACCAGAGGAGGAAAAATAAAGCAAAAACAAAGCTCAGCATCAAGCGGGGGTCAGAGACTAATTAAGTTTCCTTTCGAGAGAGATTGCTATGAAATGAAGCCTGTGTGAACAGTGGAGTGGCTGGTAAATCATCATCAAGCATAATTGCCTCGGAAATAGAGCTGGGAGGTAGGTTTTTCCTCTCTCCCTCATTAGTTCAGCACAGCCAAAACAAGAAGATTTTTTTTTTTTTTTTTGCCTTTCCTATTTTCACAAGTGAGGGGGAATTACAGGACTCATTTTCTCTGCAACAATTTTTCTCTTTTTTTACCTTCAGATATATTTGCAACAGATTTAATTTTCCCTTTCCTTCCTCCCCAGTCTTTAGGAGAAAAAATATGAAACAAATTAAAACAGCCATAGAGAAGATACAGCCTGAGGTAAGAAAAATGAAATACTTAATAATCTTCTGCAGTTAACCTTATCCAGGTACCAGACTCCCACATACTAAACAGAGCCCAGGGACTAAAATAAAAACCATTAAACACAAAAGCTTCCTTTTCTCCTAACAGACACTTATCGTTCACTTGCCTCATTAAGAAGAAGATGATGACCAAAGCAAGACACTCACCCCTCCCTTCTTGTGGTGCTTCCCAGCAGCAATCCCGACCCACCTGCAAAGCCGAAAAAGCCCCTTTCTCTCACCTCCGCTGGTCTTTAAAGAGCACAGGTTGCTGTGTGATTGGTAGGGTGCCCATCACATGAGGAAAACTTTTTTTCTTGACAAACCTGTTCCCCGGTCCTCCGTGGGACCAGAGGGTGTCTCTGTGATTCGTAGATCATATCGGAATGCTGTTGTGCCAAAAAACACAAAGCTTTAAAGAATTTCTACTATTATACTCTTGAAAGGGTGGACAAATGACTCACATGTACATGATACCTGAACTTTAAAGAGGATGGGCAAATAGGAAGGATGTAAATATAAATATTAGAATTGCTGGACAGCTGTTTGAGCATGGGTATAAGAAGAATGTAAAGACTAGAAAAAGAGAGTAAATGAATTTTAATGTTTTCATTTAATTATGTTGCATGGGGAAAATCTGGTGGTTTGGGTTGGATCCATTTTCATTTTATTTAGCTTGGGTTTTTTTTGGAAACAGAAGTGTAGGTGTTGGCTACTCTGTAAGACACTGTGGATAACATGAAAAGTGGAGAGACTACAGCATTTCCTTGGGCCCTCTGGATTTTTAACAGATTCAGTCTTATTAAGACTGAGTACAGTCAAGCACAGACATATATATTAATTGGCCTGTGATGAACCGAGAGAGGCTGAAGCTGAGGAGCACAGCAGAAAAGGAATGTCTCTCACCTTCCTCTCCCTCACCCATTCCAGTATAGGTCGTCCAAAAGTCGTGATTCCCAATACTGGAGCCTTGAGAAAGCCTCTGGCAAAAGCGCAGGTGCTTGTGCTTGGCGTTCTTCATCTGCTGGTGTGAAAAACAGACAAATGAATAACGGGCCTGGGAAGGGTGATGGGAGCTTCATGTTTTTAGAGCCCTTCCCAAGCCAAAAGGAAACATCAAAAGAATATATAAATCTCTCCTTGGTAGCCATCCTTGCAAATACATTGTGGGAAATTAGTGAAAACTGCAATAGCTCTGATGTTTTATGGATCCCCTTGATACACTGAGACAACTGAAGAGAGATCCCCATGAGATTTCACCCTGAGGAAGGGAGAGAGCTTTTGGCGTTTCCAGCTCCATGAGGTATCACAGCAATAAGCAAAAGAAGACCCAGACATCGCAGTTAGCCTGATCGAGTAGACAGGGACAAGAAATTTGTCACTTGGGTGCTCAAGAGTAGGGATGCAGATTTGTCTAGACCTAAATAACTCAGAGCTGCTTGCCCGTTGTTTGTGTTCCCTACAAGATGTGAAGTCTGGCTGGGTGCAGTCACTGACCCATCTTTTGGCAGTGCTGTGGGGACCACACATTTCATGCTGACTGGTGTGCTGGGGTCTAGGAAGGCGCTGCTGGACTTTGAGAGCAGCTGGTGGGGGGATAAGCAGTGCACCTCCTGAGCATCACAGCCTGGCAAGAGATGGGGCAGCGGTTAGACACAAGCCCTGCCATGGTAAGGCACTCCACCACGTCTCAGCTGGGAGCAGAAAAGAGGCAGCAAACGTGGAAATGCTGTTTTGGGAAAAGAAGATGAGGAAAGAGGAGAGAGAGGAGGGGAAGCTGTGAGTGAAGTCCATGGTCTTGCCAGTCAAAACCAGCACTGAGAGCGGCTGTTGGAAGAGAGCCCTGGTGCGGCTGAGCTCTTGCTGCTCCGTAGCCCTTGTCCTGGAAGCTGCAGACAGGTGTTAGTGTAAGTCCTCATTTGGGATGGAAGGGCGGGTAAGGCCGGGGAGAGTGGTATTCAATCCCAAGCTGCTGTCACCATTTGCTGGCAACAGCTTGATGTTAATCTGGTTTAGTGGGTAAGAATATTTTTTAGTGGTATCTGGAAATAAATTTGGTACTTGGAAGGAAAGAGTTGGGATGGGGCTTTTGTTTGTTCGCACCTCTTTTGGTGTATGTTAATAAGGCAGGGAGTTTGCATGAATGCATGAGCAGAGGGTCAGACAGAGACCTTGCCTAAACAAGGGAGTGCAGTGGGGCTGACAAACGGGGCAGTGGGAAGCTGAGGTGCCACCACGGGCACTTCCAGCGGGGTGCCTGCAGCTGCTTTAGCCTCCCTTGTAGGTCCGTGTCTGCACTGGCATGCTTCAGATGAGAACGTGCCAACACCTCTGTATAGCCAGATCCATACATTTGTGCAAGTTCTTGCACTTTCAAAAGCTACAGACTCAGAAGTGCACCCCCCGCCTCACAGAGCCATATGTACGCACACGTATATGCACACGTACAAATCCACACATGCATATGCTTTCCTGACGTAGGTACACATATGTGCACACCTCTGTTGTTTGTGGGTTAAAAGCAAAGTGCTGGCTTGGGAGTGAAGAGACACTGCAGTCTGTGGTTTCTTCTGGAGGCATGGTCAGATGCTGAGGCCACAGCCCGGCCCATTTTCAGATGGAGGTAGAAAATGAAGTTTCTCAAGAGATGTATCACTTGACTATGTCAACATGCTCTATGGGTGACAGGGCAATGCGAGAACACTGCTGTCACTAAGCGTGCAGTGGCTTTTCGAAATTGGTAGGGGAGGGAAGCCAAAGGATGCCCAAAGGCAGAACACAGATGCTGAATCACAGAATCATTAAGGTTGGAAAAGACCTTTAAGATCATCAAGTCCAACCATCAACCCAACACCACCATGCTCACTAAACCATGTCCCAAAACACAACATCCACATGTTTTTTGAACACTCCCAGTGATGGTGACTCCACCACCTCCCTGGGCAGCCTGTTCCAATGCTTGACCACTCTCTCGGTGAAGAAATTTTTCCTAATATCTAGTCTAAACCTCCCCTGGTGCAACTTGAGGCCATTTCCTCTTGTTCTATCGCTAGTTACTTGGGAGAAGAGACAAACAGCCACCTCACCACAACCCCCTTTCAGGTAGTTGTAGAGAGTGATAAGGTCTCCCCTCAGCCTCCTCTTCTCCAGACTGTCAACCTGTAGATAATTCCAATGGGCTAGTCCTGCTC
>NW_010553947.1:12892-13378 GCF_000687285.1 Phaethon lepturus | reverse complement strand
CATTCCTGCATCCTTTGAATTTCCTTTCTTCAGAGCATGGAAATAGTGCTTTAAGACAGACAGTGTGAGAGGAAGGAATGAATTAGGGATGGAGAGAGGGAGAGAGCACACAGGGAGGTTTTCAGAGGTTATGGCCAAAGCTGCAGGGTCCCAGGAGTCATTTCTCTGACCGCCTCATGCCAGCATCACGAAGGAACCACTCCCGCCCATGACCAGGAGGCTCCTGGTTGCATTTGTGCTGTTGCACGGGCAGATCAGATCTCGTAGTGACGGGAGCAGGCTCAGGAAACCCCACATCCCTCGCCCTGCGGCTGCAGCGTCGGCCGTGCCCGTGCACCCTTACGCAGGTTCAGCTTGACACGCACCATCTCTTTGTCCCAGGGAGGGCGACTTTTTTGGTGATGGCCCCTCCAGCGCAGGGCCGCAGTGCCGGGGGCGAGGCCGAGCATCCCTGCTGCAAAAGGTGCTGCCCGTGAGCGGAGGGGT
>NW_010553947.1:1353-12422 GCF_000687285.1 Phaethon lepturus | reverse complement strand
TTTTTTGCCACTTCTATACCTCCCAACCTCAAGAGAGAGGAATAGCCGCGGGGTGCAGAGAATAAATAAGTGAACACCACCTAGGGAGATGAGGGGAGAGCAGCTCCGTCCCTGAAATTGTTTACCAAACAGCGCTGAGTGTGGGGAGACAAATGGCATGCCGTTAGTGACAACCATGGGCTAATTATAGTGGGTTAGGATAAACCACCGGCTCGCAGGGCTAGCCGCTCCAGCTAAGCCTGCAAACATATAGACTGAAAAGCAGGACTGTATGTATATATTTAGTATGGTGTGGAATGCAGTAAGTAACTTCTTTCTAAAACCTCGGATACCTTGGTGAAGAGCGTTACAGAAAACCCAGATACAGGCATCTTTGTGATGCTGTATTTTGCACTGGGCAATGCATCAGCCACCCATGAATATGGCATTGCACTCTTCATTCCTAAGAAGAGTGCTATAAAGCACACTCTCAAGGATTGGGGTTTCTTAATATTTTGGGGAAGGATAGGGACACACCTTATTTTTCTAATTTTGTAGGGTGGTTTTATTCATGAGCTTATAACAATGGCTGTATTTTGGTGGTGTTAAGACTTGCAATTTTGGGAAGTTTGCGTAAAGCCCAAGCTACTGGAATCATGGGATTGCATGAAAATCCGTACTTTCATCCTTTCAGAAGAGACTGCTTCTTTTTCTGTCAAGCGAGCAAGAAGAAAGGGCGAACAACTTGGAGGAAGCTGCTCTGTCTGGTACAGAACTGGGTTCAGGCAGGGAACTGCTTCCCCAGGGAGTTTTGGGCTGGTGCTCATAGTGAAATTTGCACATGTGGGTAAAGGTAGCAACAAATTAAATCTCGGTACCCCACTGCTAACAATTAGGCCAGCTCCTGTGGCTTCCTTCCTCAGTGGTCCCAAACCCAAAACCTTAGAGAAATAGTGGATGTTTATAAAGGCTAATCTCTATTGTCTGCTACTACTGTTAATAAAGACGACCCTCAGGGTGCCTTCTTGTATACATTGAGGGAGATTTGGGCTGTAAATCTCCCCCTAAGGATGCCTTTTTTACTCTGCTGACTACAAAGGAAACTCATAGGAGAGCCTCATCACAGGCCTGAAGCTAATTTCTGCAAAGGAAAGCCCAGACCAAAATACCTGCATCTTAGAACTGATGACCTGACCTATGTCTTTCAGCAACCTACAGGTCACATTTTGTACACGCAGAGACCAGAAGATAAAAGAAGTGCGGAGGAGCCTGGGGGAGCCCTGAGGTAAAGTCCTGCCCTGGCTCCCCTCCCACCGGCAGCAGTTTCTCCTGGTGCGAAGGAGAGCCCAGCCCTGCAAGAGTGGCCCTCCCCAGCCAACACCCTTGATGGTGTAAAAGGGTCAGTAAATGGGACGTGGCTTCCTCTTGAATCTCATCTTCAGATGCAGGCAGGCCAGCTCCCTCTGAAGAGGGGCCTGACCACAGGGAGGCCAGAAAACTCACTGTGCCTGGAAAAAGGATTGCCTCGGGATCTTGCGAAATACATAGCAGGAGAAAAGACTTTTGAGAAGACAGAAGTTTTCTGCTTGTGTTTTAGATGGCTCCTTTAAAAGGCTGACAATGTTCAGGGAACTTTCCTGCTAGAAAGTGTCTCTGTATTGCTCTTGGTTGTGAATTTGAGGGCTTTCTGGCCTCTGAAATACCGCATATGTCAGTGTCAATATATCTGTTAGGATGTGGTCCCAGGTCCTGAATGGCCTTGGCACTGTCATGGTCCTTTGGTCCTAGTGGTTCAGTTGAATTTCATCTGACAGACTGGGAACAAGCTGTTATGTCTGGATCCAGGGACCGCATTGCTCTTGCTGATGCTTAAAAAACTCTCCTCCAAAATCCTGTATGTCAGTCACGAGCCACAACATTGTGGAAAGAAGAAGTCTTGTTTGGGGACCTTTACCACTTGTTTGCAAGAGGCCAAAGAAATTTGTTCACATGAATTGTTCCAGCTCATTATTGAAGGGTATTTGGGGACACCTCATTCCTCCCAAATCCATCCTGCTTGCCCTCCTCTGCATTAGCTGGGTCTGATCTGGGAGGCTGTAACGGGCTGGCAGTGGAGCACTGCCATCTACGTATGGTTGCCTGTCACTATCCAGTTTCCAACACGCCTGCTGTAAGCCAAGCGCTGCAAGCATATGTCTGATTCATCTCAGCATCTCCACCATCCACCTTGCCAGAGGGCTGCAGCACCCAAGAGAAAGAGGGAGGACAGCCATGTTAAAGCTGCATCGCAAGAGTCTTGGCAGCAGGAGGTGTTGGCTGGTGCGGCACTTAGGAGCACTGGGATGGAAATAAATAGCAATGCATGCCTTAGGGCAAGTTTACAGCACTCCTGGGATGACAGCCTCTGCCTTGGCAAGGGTGTGGCTGATGTCTCACACCGACTCATTGCTTTGACAGAACCGTAGGCACTGTCTAATATTCTTCCTCTGAAACTCTCCTTTAAGGTTTCAGTAACTAGCTGGAAACTTCCTCTGGAAGTCTGTGAGACTCAGACCCTGCCATGTGCCTGGGGTTTCACCCCAGGCAATCCCGTACCCAGCTGTACCTGGGTTTTAGTTTCAAGCGGGTGATGGATGGACCTGTGCTTTGGACTACCCGGCCCTTTTACATGGACGTTTTCTCCTCTACTTGTAGTTACTCCGCGGCTGGACATAAGGTCTTGAGTTAGTCCCCTTGCCTCTTACGAGCCTTTAGCTAGGCTAAAGCCGGTCTGTGCTGCCCTCTCATGGGCACACATAGGAAAGGTTACGTTTCACCCTTTTTCTTCAAGATGCTTTTTAACCTACTCTCAAGCGCCGTTTATTCAACGCATGATTTCTGAAAAGCCAGGAAGGTTTATGAACAACTTCCAAGAGGTCTGTGAAAGGTAGCTATGAAAAGTAATTCCACCACTAGTAGTGGTGGACCCTGCCCAGCTCTTACCTTTCTAAAGAGCTTTGCTCTTCATTTGGAAACATTTAGACATCTAATAGGGCAAAAAGTAGGGAGCTGTTGCCCCCAACAACAGTCTGAGCTTTTCCCATATGCACTCCTATCTGCCATGTCAAACACGTATCATCATCATGGCATCACACCATGGTCAAGGAGTCTCTCAAGATAGCTACCAAGTTATCTTGTTATGCTACCAATGATTCAAACAACAGGGCCAAATGCTGGGTTCTCCAATAGGCAGTGCTTGCTTTCAGTACTGTGGGGTTTCAGCAAACTGGCAACTCTGCCCTTCTTGCCCTTCTTGCAAATCTCCTTGCAAAGAGGCAGGATATTATGCTAGACCCAAGGGGATGCTTAAACAATAGCGGGATAGAGCAGGCATCGTTCTGCTCTTCAAAGGGACGCCTGGGGTGTTCATGGTGTTTATGCAGCTTTGAGTCACTGTTAAAAATCTTTGGTTCTCTGACCACTTGCTTGCATTTAATATAGCCATCTCCCTAATGTCTATTCATCTGTCCAAACACCAAAATCTCCTCAACGTGGGAACTGGTTTTCCTCAAGGGCTGGTTTGACATGCATTTTTCCATTAATAAACAACTGTGCTATTCCACATGTCTTTATGCACCTCTGTTTCCTGTTTTATATTAGAAGATAAGCTGAAGGACGGGAAGGAGGAAGGACAGAGGTCACTTCCTTTTCTTACAAACTCCCTAACCCTAATATGGATCCAGCCTCCTAGTTTGTAAGAAGAAACAACACCTGGACCAGGTGTTTCCAAATAAGACATTTGCCTTAAAGGCTTGTAAGTTTATAGTGAAGTTTTCACGGCCAGTGTAAACTGTGTTGCACTCCCTTAGCTACACTGCCTACCTTTTCACTTTGCAAACTGTACTAGATAGCTGTGCACCTTCGTAAGTCTGTCTCTGTGTAGCCCCATGTTCCTCCATCTCTTGCCCCTTTAATGAGTGACAATGAACAAGAGGCTAATTTTGGTCTCAGAGCAAGTAGCCACACATGGACCAGGTGTTTCCAAATAAGACATTTGCCTTAAAGGCTTGTAAGTTTATAGTGAAGTTTTCACGGCCAGTGTAAACTGTGTTGCACTCCCTTAGCTACACTGCCTACCTTTTCACTTTGCAAACTGTACTAGATAGCTGTGCACCTTCGTAAGTCTGTCTCTGTGTAGCCCCATGTTCCTCCATCTCTTGCCACTTTAATGAAAGAGGCTAATTTTGGTCTCAGAGCAAGCAGCCACACAAAAAAGCGAGTGAGTCCATCTCACAGTTTGTTTCTTCCCTGATATTATTTCACTACAGTTTATGAAATGACACCAGCAGTTTCTCCTGTTTTCTGCACTGGAAGATAGAAAGTTTGCCCCAGACTCCTGGATGAATATGCCATGGAGATGGCCTTCCTCGTGCCTGAAGGCAGCAAGATCTGTGACAAAGGAGGGTGAGCTCTTCCCACATGTGAGAGGAGTTGCATGGGGAATTGAAATGATAGCCTTGAGGGAGAAAGCAAGAGCCACTCCATTCATTCATACCAGGCATTTCTAATGCAGACCAACTACCGCAGTGTCTATAGTTTACAGTCTTGAACTATGTGTATAGAAATCTCTTGGGATTGTTTTGCCTAACTTCAACTGTTCCACAGTGACATTCCAGCCCACACTTTTCCCCTGGAGAAGATGGCAGGCTCATCCAGCCCAGGTCATCTCAACAACTCAAAGTTCACTTTTTCATTTGTGTATGTTGAGGCATGGCCATGGTACATCAATGTTGTCCATGAAGGCAGTCCCAAAAAAGGAATGCAGCCATGGATATTCATGCCTGACCTTAAGGGAATTTTTCTTCTTTTATTTTTGCATTTCATCTGGCTGAAAGAATGGTCAAAAGAAGCTTTCCCTTGAACAAAACCTGAAGGCATGTCAGACAGGGTTTAATCAATTTGCCCTGGTATATTCTCTTTCTAAGCACTCCCACATTCTCCAGTCTTCAGCTTGAGCTCTCTCTTGAGCTAAGCTCTTTGTTGGGCTTTACCCAGAGGTTAATTTCTTCCATTTCAGACATGCAAGCCCTGAATAGTTGCTGCTGCCTACTTCGAGTTTCACATGATTGTGAAACTTTGAAATCAATGGCATTAAACTAGCTTAAAATTGGTGTTATGTAGCAATGATTCATATCCAGTGAGTCACAATGAAATGTCTCATGCTATAAGTAGCTGGCCATTGAAGAGCTATCCTGCTTGTGCTCTCTGCCTTAACTAAGAAGCAGAGCAGAGTCTGTGTGAACTTTTCAAAGGATCTTTAATCAGCAATTACAACTTTTCCTTTTTTCATTGGTTAGAGGCAGTACACAGGCAACTTTAGTATTGCTTGGGGCATCTGAGTCATTTTAAATTCAGTACAGAGATGGCAGAATAAACCTGATGTTTTGATCCAAGACACCTATTTCATGGTGAAGGCACTTTCCTTCTGGTTGGCTCCTCCGCATCCTGCTTCTGGTGGAGTACAAGGTTCACAACAGAAATGGTCTGTGCACTATAAGATCATGCTGTTTGGAACTGAACTGGATGTCATGCTTCTGTACCAGTCCATGGAGCAACAAAAAAACTTGTCTGTGAAAATACTGCACTTTCTCAGTCCCCAGCTCAAACTATGGAGGAAACACCCTTGGGAAATACAAACTACGTGCAGCCTCCCCACCTTCCACTCCATGACCTATCCCTATCAATGAAGTACATAGTAATACACAGGTATGTGTAAAAAAAACAAAACACCCTTTTAAAAAGAATGCACTTCAGTGTGCAGACATCTCCCTCATGAAGAGGAGAAAGAACAAACAACAGATGTTAGTCACGTTGCTTAGCACACTACTGGAGGACATTCAAATACACTGTGACTAGCGTGCTATAAGGACTTATATGGAATAGTTTCAGTTACACACAATGAACTTCCTTCAGAGCACCCAAGGCAGGAAATTTAATGACAGTTTAATGTCATGTTGATAAATGTCCACTTATGAAGAAGAAACACGGATCCAATGGTTTGGGAAAGAAATTAGGGAAAAGGGACAGTCACTCTGGAATTAAGACTACAACAAATGTTTCCATTTTAAATCTAAATTTTCTCCTTTTCTTCACCACAGAAAAGCCTTCATACACAGAAACAGCAGTGGTGTATTAGTGCCTTAATGTGAGGTAGAATTTTTATAGAGCTAAGGTGTATTTTTCAGCAAAACTCTGAAGCAAATCAAAGAGGACAGCTGTGTGGCACTAGCTTAAACACAATAATCTGCACACCTTCTAGAGGATGCTTTTCTGTTTTCATAAAACTGAGATCCTGGATTTTTTCCTTGAAAAAAGTGCAGTTCAAAATACAATCCAATCATCATGTAAGGCATTTGATACGGTCCCCCACCACATCCTTCTTTCTACATTAGAGAGATACGGATTTGATGGGTGGACTGTTCAGTGGATGAGGAATTGGTTGGATGATCACATCCAGAGAGTAGTGGTCAATAGCTCAATGTCCAAATGGATATCGGTGATGAATGGTGTCCCTTGGGGACCCGTATTGGGACCAGTATTCTTTAATATCTTCATCAATAACATGGACAGTGGGATTGAGTACACCCTCGGCAAGTTTGCAGATGACCCCAAGCTCAGTGGTGCAGTTGACAAGCCTGAGGGACAGGATGTCATCCAGAGGGACTTGGACAAGCTCAGGGAATGGGCCCATGTGAATCTCATGAGATTTATCAAGGCCAAGTGCAGGGTCCTGCACATGGGTCAGGGCAACCCCCCGTATCAGTACAGGCTGGAGGATGAAGGGATTGAGAGCAGCCCTGGTGAGAAGGACTTGGGGGCACTGGTGGATGAAAAGCTGGACATGAGCCAGCAATGTGTGCTTACAGCCCAGAAGGCCAACCATAGCCTGGGCTGCATCCAAAGCAGCGTGGCCAGCAGGTCAAAGGAGGTGATTCTGCCCCTCTCCTCTGCTCTCATGAGACCCACCTGAAGTCCTGCGACCAGTTCTGGAGCCCTCAGCACTGGAAAGACATGGACCTATTCAGGCAGGTCCAGAGGAGGGCCACAAAAATGATCACAGGGATGGAACACCTCTCCTATGAGGACAGGCTGACAGAGTTGGGTTTGTTCAGCCTAGAGAAGAAAAGGCTCTGGGGAGACCTTATTGCAGCCTTTCAGTACTTTAAAGGAGGCTTATAAGAAAGATGGGGACAGACTTTTTAGCAGGGTCTTTTGCAATAGGACAAGGGGTAATAGTTTTAAACTAAGAGAGGGTAGATTTAAACCAGATGTAAGGAAGAAATTTTTCATGAGGGTGGTGAAAGACTGGCACAGGTTGCCCAGAGAGGTGGTAGATGCCCCATCCCTGGAAACATTGCAGGTCAGGTTGGACGGGGCTCTGAGCAACCTGATCTAGTTGAAGATGTCCCTGCTCATTGCAGGGGGCTTGGATTAGATGACCTTTAAAGGTCTCTTCCAACCCAAAGATTCTATGATTCTATCTGAGAGGCTTGAGGAGAAGGAAGTGACATTTCTCCTCAGCTCATGATGAGTTCCCCAAGATTTCTGGTCAAGCCATTGCTCAGAGCTGATCAACTCCCCCCTAAGTCTGTGAAAGCTGAAGGGTTGTCCTTGGCCTTCTGCAGTCTCTTGCCATCTACACTCAACTACACTCAACCTACAACTCCAGGCCCACACAGCTGTCCTGAGTACAGCCTCATTCATTTCTATATAACTGCTGCTCCTTAAAGGAGAGGGACCTCAGTCCTGAGAAACAGAAAAGACAGCTGCTCTCTCTTACGTGCACTGGGGAGTACTTCTTGCTACCATGCAGAAACTTTGTTAGCATGAAATAAGGTGGACAGGCCACCAAATGAAGATTTTGTCCCTGAGATTGCTGAGGAACAGTGGATAGGGCCTCTCTTGTAAAACTTCTGTCATCTGTAAGACTACTTTCCAGCTTTCTCACTTCAACTTATCTGAAAGAGAAATTAAGGATCTTTCTTTGCATAACTCCCTTAATGCTGACATGAATTTAGGGGCATACACCTATAGCCCAAGAACATATTACAAGTCAAGTTTTTCGTAAGTAAAAGAGAACAACAAAATACAATACACAAATGATAGAAGCAGAAAATTCACAGCTAAGGCTGTACCCAAAAGCATCCTAATCCTGTTCTATGACAAAATTCAAAGACATGCCAACTTCTCCATCTCTTGGGAAAACATGCTGACATGTGACCATAGAGATGAAAAGGCTTCAGCCACTATCTTCATCTTCCATGTGTTTCCTGTTTCACAGAGGTGCACTTCTCTGACATTCAGAGGGCATGTATGCACAGGGCTGCTTATAAATTCTTGATCAAAAATACATCAGGCTGAAAAACAATCAGTCTCTCTGTTTCAATTCTTCCAGTTGCTGAAGTAGGGCTTTCAAAAGCATCTCACTGCTTCAGTGATGTAGACTTAGATGCCTAAGTCTACATCAAACCTCTCATAAAACCCATGAAGATTTTATCTGAATCTTGAGACACCTTTAGGCTCACACAAACCTTGAAAACCTTCCTGCCCTATAAATGACAGGGGTGCTTACCTGCCTTTATCCTGGAAACAAATGCGTTAACTCATCTTTTTTGAGAACGTTAGATAGAAAGGCAACTCTTCTCAAATACAGAATTTGTATGCCAAATTTGTATGCCTCTGCTATTCCCAAACTTTTGGGGCCCAAGCTCTGCTGTGGAGTCTCACACAACCTAATCATCAGACTTTTAGCTGAAAATAGTTAGATGGAAGATAAGTTTCTATGGTGCTCTCTTTATAGCCATAGAGACAATCATTTGGGAATATACTACCATCCGTCATGAAATTAGAGCTCTTGCCTAAAAAAGAGAAAAGTCTGTAGTGACAAAAAACTTTCTGGCATCTACTGCACATACACATTAAAAGAAGCCAAAATAACAGTATGCTCTGTTGCAAATTTTCAATAATCTTCAGGCAAAAGACAAGAAAAAGAAAGACAAAGTTTCTTTACAGGGTGGAAAGAGACACTTGGACAGTATGAAAATGAGGATTGTAAGTGTTTTGAGAATCAAAAGCAGTTTGCAAAGTGTACCTTGACTTTGAATTTCCTGGACTACCAGTGCTTTGTTTTGGTTTGTTTAGTTCTATTCACCTCCCACATTCCTGAGTGACAGTGTCTTCTGAAGCCAAAGAGAGTGCATGCAACTGTTGCTTTACTTTTCTGGTTATCAAAATATACACTGTACTTGCAATGATACAAGCAGGGCAACCCCAAAAAGCAGAGTGATCAGAACACAACAAGGATGGTTAAGGGTAAGTCAGCTGCACCCAGTGTGTGGAAGAGGCAGACACACATCTTCTTGTATCGGAGGAGCTCTGGGGGCAGTGGAAAAGCCACAGACCCAGCCTCTCAAAGTATTAGCTGGGCATTGGTGCTGCTGCATAGCTGGAGACAGTAAGCCACCAATGCAGCACAAAAAAAGAGAGGAATGGGTCATCCAGGGCTGCTTTTTAATTCTACTTGCTTTTGTGCTTGCATTGTCTGAGCTGTGAGGTTTCTCTGCATGAAAAAAGCAGAGTCTACAGTGGCCTAAATGTGGGATTTATGCATTTGTAGGCACAGACTGCACAGCAGTTCAGCAGACCTGCCTCTTCAAGATGTGCCATATGTGCATGCAGGTCCATGCACACTTTAAGATTTGAGTTTGTGCATCCAAACCAATACTTGGTCGCAGAATTTAAACCCCAGGGGAAGCACAAGCATACAGAACAGAAAAATCAGGAACCAGAGAGACAAGCTGACCTGTTCCAAGTTACTGCCAATGACTACAAAAGCATGGTGCTGTGAAGGCCTCATGCAATACCATAATAACATGGTCAGTAGGGGCCAAAAGGAGTGCACAGGACCTCTTCCAGAAACACCTCCTCATCTTCGTTCTCCTCCAATATTCCCTCCATTTCCGCCTGCCTGGCATTTATCATAGACTGCACCTGGGCAAAAGGAAAAGGAAAAAAGTCTTTTGGGACCCTATTTCCTTACCACTGGTGCCCAGAACGACCTTGCCATTCCTCTGCAGGTTCTGCATTCAATAACAGTGTGAACCTAGCAGCAAATCACATAGGTGGTGCTTCCCCTGACTGACTAGAGGGCAGAGAAGGAAAAGACTCTCTGTCTTTCTCTGCCTGCTCTCTTTCCTCTAACCTCCTCCTTTCCCAAGCAGCTCCCCACACTTCTAACTCACTCCCAAACTATCGCCTCATTCCACTGACTTTGAATTTCCTGTGTTTTAATACCCTGCAGGATTGGCAGAGACAGCTCTCCTGAATAGGTCTGTGTGGGCAGGAAAAGGGTTCTGTCCCAGTGTGGGATAGAAGGAGCTGGAGAAGGGTTACAGAGACACAGAGAGGCCCTATCTCTGTCCCTAAGCTTGCCTCACCTCTCAGATAACAGTCCTCCACTCCAGGGCACATCCACCCCATTCTCCCTCCACATCTGGCTCTTCCACACACCCATTCTCCCATACCTCTCCTCCCTCTCCTTTTAGAGCATATGTGGTCCCTTGCACCCTGGGCACTCCGCTCCTACCCTGTGCTTCTCCTCCTTCCAAGTGAGCAGATACACAATGAGAGAAACAGTCATGGATTGATCATGTTTCCAGGGTGCTCAGCAAAGCTTTCTTTCTGCCGTGGCCATTAAGAGACAGTCCCCGCTGAGCCCCAGCAAGACACCATACCTGCAGCAATATGAACTGCAAGGGGTCATCAGGCTTCTGGTACATCAGTTTTTCTGTGATCTCCTAAGGCAGAGACAGACAGAAGGAAAGAAGTATTGATCCTTGGGCAGATGGGTCGCTGTGCTTTCTGCTCCAACACTCGCTGCAGTTTAAAAAGCAAGCATCTCTTTCAGTTCTCAGAGATAATCAAGGGTCCTCTTCTACTGCTTAAGTTTATGCTTAAGAAAGTACAGGACAAGGAAGGATCCAGGGAAGGGATAATTTTGTCCAAGCTAACTTTAGGCCAAACTTGTCAAGCAAGCCTCTGGAGGGAGAAGG
>NW_010553947.1:905-1337 GCF_000687285.1 Phaethon lepturus | reverse complement strand
AAAGAGAAATTTCACCTGAAATATCTGCAGAATATTGTGTTTCTCCATATACTTAATGGATACTTCAAAGGGGTCTTCGTACACCATTGGCTGCTCCGATTCTTCACATGGAATTTCTGTTGGCTTGACTACAGTTGCTGATGCCTGAGCCCCAGGTGTTTTACCACCAGTCTGTGCAGAGTCAGAAATGTACATCTTGACTTTGAAACCTGTCTGTTCACCCACAGGTGATCCTATCTCATCTGAGTTTTCCCTGGATGGGAGAAATTCAACAACAGGTAACTGGTCCTCAGAACCTGATGGTTTCTGAATAACCAGCTGGTCTGCGGACACTGATAATTCTACTACAGATAGCTGGTCTGCAGATGCTGATGTTTTAACCCCAGGTAAGTTGTCTGGTGATGGCGGGGATTCAACTATGGGTGTCTGGTC
>NW_010553947.1:388-753 GCF_000687285.1 Phaethon lepturus | reverse complement strand
CAGCTGGTGAACTGTCCACTTCAGACTCTGTATGACCATTAGGCTCTTGCTAAAATATTTAAAAAATAAAGAACAAAAAATATTTTAAACATGTAGCCCCACAGGCCAACTACATCACATTACTGCATCCTTCTGTATATACGTTGCAGTCCCTCTTACAACCAGCACTAACAGGCCTTAATTTCTGTGACTGGTCCCACCCACACACTCTGCCCATGAGCACAAGTCTGCCCATGAGCCCAAGGGACTCCATTTAAGCTCAGGCCCAAGCCCTCAGACCTGCTCTGAGCTATGCAGTGGGTGTACCTGAGCCTAATCCTCGCTTACTGATTGGTTTTCTCAGGGGGACTCTAAGTGTATATTGT
>NW_010553947.1:0-264 GCF_000687285.1 Phaethon lepturus | reverse complement strand
GGAGCCATGTCAGCTGCTCTCTTGTTTTGGGGTTCCCGGTTGCAGCTGTGTCGCCTGATGCAGGGTGTTGGGGGGAGGCCAGAGGGGGTGCACGGCCTGTGCCCTTCCCTGTAATTGGGAAGGGGGGTGTTATGCCTGGGGACCAAGGGGTACGGTGGGTGGGAGGGAGAGGGTGCTTCATAGGCTGCAGGGGTCGGGGGCTTGTGGGCTCAGGACGCTGGGACAGGTGCCCTGGGGGTAGCGCAGGCCGACGCAGCCAGAGAG
>NW_010553946.1:0-758 GCF_000687285.1 Phaethon lepturus | reverse complement strand
GAGGGGTACGGAGGGCCCAATATGCCGACCACACCAGACCAGGATGAAGAGGTAGACAAAGCATTCTACAAGCGACTGGCAGAAGTCTCACAATCGATAGCCCTTGTTCTTGTAGGGGACTTCAACCTACTGGATGTCTGCTGGAAGTATAGAAAACAGCAGAGAGGAAACAGTGGAGGAGGTTCCTGGAGTGTGTGGAGGGTAACTTCCTGACACAGCTGGTAAGGGAGCTTACCAGGGGAGATGCCTCATTTGACCTGCTGTTTACAAACAGAGAAGGACTGGTGGGAGATGTGCTCGTTGGAGGCCGTCTTGGGCTTAGTGATCATGAAATGGTATAATTCTCAATTCTTTGTGGAATGGACCATGGACTTCGGGAGGGCAGACTTGAGCCTGTTCAGGTCACTGTTGAGAGAGGCCCTTGGGAGACAGTCCTGAAAGGCAAAAGGGTCCAGGAAGGCTGGACATTCTTCAAGAAGGAAGTCTTAAAGGTGCAGGAGCAGGTGGTCCCCACGCGCTGTAAGATGGGCTGGTGGGGAAGATGACAAACATGGCTGAAGAGGGAGCTTTTGCGGGGACTCAGGAAAAAAAAGAGGGTTTATCACCTTTGGAAGATGAGGCAGGCAACTCAAGAAGAGTACAGGGATCTCATTAGGTCATGCAGCAAGAAAATTAGAAAGGCAAAAGCCCAGCTAGAACTCAACTAGCTATAGTTGTAAGGGAGAAGAAAAAATATTTTTACAAATATATTAACAACA
>NW_010553945.1:25417-38060 GCF_000687285.1 Phaethon lepturus | reverse complement strand
CATCCCCTTGAGAGGTGCGGGAAGAGAGACTCTCAGTGAAGACTGAGGCAAACAAGTTGTTGAGTACCTCAGCCTTCTCGTTGTCCATTGTTACCAGTCTGGCAGTCTTGCTCATCAAGGGGGGTACACTTTCTTTGACCTTCCTTTTCTGGCTGACATACCTGTAGAAGCCCTTCTTATTATTCTTTGTATCTCTTGCCAAATTCAGCTCCAGCTGCGCCTTGGCCTTCCTGACCCCGTCCCTACACAACCAGGCAGCGTCTCTGTAGTCATCCCAGGATACCTGTCCCTGCTTCCTCTGCCTGTGCGTTTCCTTCTTGCCCTTTAGTTTGCCCAGCAGATCTCGACTCAGCCATGCTGGCCTCTTGCCTTCCTTTCCTGATTTTTTACACGTGGGGATTGAGAGCTCTTGCACTCTATGGAAAGCATCCTTAAAGATCTGCCAGCTCCGTTCTGGTCCCTTGTCCCCGAGGGCAGTTTCCCAGGGGGTCCTATTGACTAACTCCCTGACGAGCTGGAAGTTTGCTTTCCTAAAATTCAGGATCCTGACTTTACTCTTCGCCTGCCCCATATCCCTCAGGACTGTGAACTCCACCAGTGCATGATCACTGCAGCCCAGGCTGCCTCCAATCTTGATGTAACTGATCAGCTCACTTGGGTTGGTGACCAACAGGTCCAGTATTGCATCCCCTCTGGTAGGGCTGTCTGTTACCTGGCACAGGAAGTTATCCTCCATGCACTGCAGGCATCTCCTGGATTGCCTACAGCTCACTGTGCTACTTTTCCAGCAGATGTCCGGGTGGTTGAAGTCCCACAGCAGGACGAGAGCCTGCAAGTGCGATGCCTCCTGTGGCTAGAGTAAGAAGGTTTCGTCAATAGGCTCCCCTATGCAGGCAGACAATGCCTGTATGTGAGAAAAACAACTGTATCAATCACCTACATACACAGAGAGAGGGACTTTTATATTTCATTTTGGTTTAAGTAGATTAAAAATGCTTTTCTTTCATTTCTTGTCTTTGTAGCTGTGTTGCCTAAAATGCTGTAAATAAATGTTAATTCTATTTTACCTTAATCTGTGCTGAGTTAAGAAATATTTCAGGGTAAATAGAGGAAGCATCCCTCACCTGAGGGCAAATCTGTGGTGTATCTATAAACCAAGATTGTGTGATTCCTAAATAACTGTTCTAGATTCCCAACATACTCTGTAGAAAAAACAAAGGATAACCCTTACAGCATGGACTAATTGGAGAAATATTGTAGGGGTCAGGAAAGGAAGAGCATGACAGATGATTGATTATTCAGGATTTTTTATTCATCAGGGTAATGAATAGCAGGTTTGAACCTTGCAGCCTCTTGTCACATGCCAACATGAGCATTTATTTTCTGTCTTTTCACTTTACTCTTCCTCTTCCTGTTGATTTCAGTGAAATTTCTCATTTTCTATGCAAGTCTGAAATTAGGTTTGCTATTTGTACTTCATACCTACACCAGTATCTCAACAATTCTATGGAAACCTTGGGTTAAAAAATGGTTTATCTATGTCAGAGAGTTAGAACTATTTCTGAAGTCTTAGCTCAAGCAAAACTAATTGAGCAGGAACAGAGACTGTATTCTCATACTTTTATTCTGCCTAAAGCAAGAAAGAGTATTGAAAAAGTGAATGTGAAATCAGAAGTTACTGGACAACAAAAAGGAAGAATGACAGTAATATTCTGAAGAAGAGACATTATAAGCCTTTTTTATCGGAAACAGATTAGAAACATGAGGAAAGAATAAGACATTTATCTTGTGTTTCACTTTTCAAGTGACAGCAACAAACAAAAGTTAGTTCAAAATCTTTGCTTTTTGTTGTATGAATTTCACATAAAGCAGGAGACCATATGGAGTAATTTAGCCTAAAAAAGCTATTAAAATGAAGAGACTGCTTGATCTGGAAGGACAACAATTGGCTGAATCTCTGAACAAAAAAGGAAAGAGGGAGGAAAAGGCAGAAAACAATAAATGAAGGAAAGAGAAGAAGAATGAGCAGGCTTAGAGCAAGCAGATTGACAGCCTTTAAGGATGCAGAATATGCCTGTCTCTCAATGCAATAGCTTTGTTCATGTGCCTAAACATTGTCTGGAATTTTTTCTTCTTTCTAAGTTGCATGTATTTCTGTAGAGAACTTGCAGATGGAAAGAAATATGTATTTTGATAACAGTATTTCTATGCTGTAACTGTGGATGTGTGGGAATACTCTACTGATTTGTGGAAACCATGATTTCAGAGAAAGAGATCTGGATGTTGGTTTTCTCTCCCACTTATACTCAGTATGGCACCAGCTTTCATCTGGACAGGTCCGTTTCCATACCAAATGCAAGGCCTTACTCATGTCACTTACCTTGCTTCCATCTGCGTTGGAATCACATAAATTAAATATTCTCAAATACATATGAACCTTGTATTTGCTTTTTTTAACCTTTCTTATTTTTGTAAAATTTACAAATGTAGAAGAATTTACTAAAAACCCTAGGTGTCTTGATCCAGGCTGGAGAAACAGTCTTGGTCCCACATGCACACAGCAATGTGCCCATATAGTAGCAGACTAGAAGAGGGGAGAAAAGATGATTTTCTATAAAAAGAGAGATTTATATATTATAAATGCTCTACCAGTGCTATTTTTCCAGCAGATGTTGTTAAGGATATATTAGTTTCTTTGGACAGTATGTTATTTTAGCCTGAACCTTCACAGAAACCTCAGATGGAACTTCTGTCCGTGTTTCAAGAAACTGCACTTAATTTTCCCCATTTTGCTGTTCAGTAAGATATCCTTCAGAAGCTATATTCATTATGAATTTAGCTTGATGCAAGAAGGAAGTATGTATAACTTTTCCACATCTAGTCTACTCTTGTAAGATTATTAATCCAATGTTTGGATACCCTCAGGATTCTTGTTAAGCATCCAAATGTGTGTATGGTTATTTCTCTGAATTGCATTTTCCATTGGTACATTTTGTCCAAGTTTCTATTAATGATACATCATTACGCCAGTTGCTATTGTATTACATTTGCATAACATGGTATCAAAAAACAACCCATTCTTTAAGGTTGCCTGTTGATTAAGGAAATATACATTGATTATTTGTGCTTCCTGAATGTGAAGAAAGCTGTTGCAGGTTTTTCAGAAGAGCTGAGAAAACAGCAAATGCTTCTTCTTCTTGTTTCTAGGAGACAACTGCAGAAACATAATTAGGAATCTGTAAAGTCAGCTAGGGTGGAATCTCAACAGACAGCTCAGTAAATTGTGCACAGAACTCTGCATGTCTCAGACCTTTTGTTATTTTTGCCCAGGAGTCAGTTTAGTTTTATTTTCCTCTGTTAAACTGGCTGTAGGATTTTACTAAAGAAGTTCAAAGACACTTTCCTCAGTCTGAAGTGTACAGTAGCAAGAGGTAATGTTATATTCTAGTTACCCTGAAAGAATGTCCTTATAGTATTATTCATTTTGGGGGTCTTAGAAATATTGACTACATTAAATTGATTGTTGGCATTTTTTGTGGTAGAATATTTAATGTATACTCTTTTCATAGTCATGCTTATATTTTGTAATCATAATTACTATAGTCTGTAACTCTGAAGCTTTGTTTAGTTTATTCTTCAGAATTTTGTTTGCTAATGATTACAAGATTCAGTAGTTTGTGGCAGAGATTTGAACAGAGGTATAAGGCTCAGTCTTTTCAGAAGCTGAAGAACTGGTTTATTTTAAAGTTTCTGAAGTCAAAGATGTTTCAGTAAGCTCCCTGTTTTGGGCACATATCGGATGCTGAACTGTTCTTACACCAGAGAACATTCTTACAAACTAAAACTCCTAGTGGTTCACAAAAACAGAGAGCACTGAAGGGAAAGATGTGACAGACGCCAGTTCTTGCACTGATATCCTAGCAAATGTCTTTCACTTAGAGTCTTCCTCCAACACAGGATTTCCGTCTGTTCACGCTCCATTTCATTGTTACACTTTTTTTTTGCATATACTTTTTCTCTGTGGTGGGGCTTTGCTGAGTTCTGGATGAAAGGCTGCCACTCAGATGTGTGGTTAGAGCATCAACTTCTTCAGAAAATTAAGATAAAAATATGGTGATTTAATAATATAAATTTTCATCTCCCCAAATGAAGGATCCTTGGGGGATGTCTGTCCTATTGCTGCAGGTTATATGATGCATATTCTGAAAGCAGACCCAGCTGAGAATAGAGGCTTACATGTGGCACTGGACAACTCAGCAGACAGATCACCCTTTTGAAAGTTCTTGAGTAATAAGCTTAAAATAGGTTATAGTCTTCTCTTCACGAGACTTGTGTTTGCTAGCAGGAGTGTTTGCACGGATAGAATCTTGGTAACTGAGGCTACTGTGCAGCTGGGGCTTCCTGAAGATCCCAGTTATATTTGAATTTATTAAATAAAATGGTTAAATTGCTATCAGTGTCTGCCAAGGCAGAGGGATTTTTCCTACCAATATGAAGTAACCAAGGATGCGTCATTCTTCAGTTTGTGCTTGTGTCATATTCAATAACATTTATGATAGACATAGTTCAATTCAAGCAGAAAAACAGCACAATAGGGCTTTGGCGTGAACTTTTGGAGTAGGATCATCCCTGCGCTTGCTGTCCAGGGCAAGATAAGCTGCATCTCGATGGGAACAGACCCAGCCACGAGCAGTGACTTTGAAAACTTGCCAGGTAAAGCCAAAGAAACTGTGAGGCTGGTTACTTGGTATGAATTGTTATTCAGCCCTCACAAAAGAGGAGGCTTTGACAACACCCCCAGTAACCTTGGCAAACTGTTTTGTTAAGAAGGTCTGTGCTTCACTGGCTTTTCAACTTGCAGGCATTCATTGCTCCCTCCTACATATGAATTTATGTTTCAAAGAAGGACTGTGTGGTGGCGGGCAGCTGTGGCATCGTGCTGATCTTTTACACCGGCTAACAACGACTGCATCAAACAGCAGGCAAAATAATGTACCACTCTTCCATTTCTCAAGAGGAAAAGCAGCTGAACCTCTTCTCACTCATTTCTGTATATATACAGTCTAAAATGTTTTCTCCTTATTTTAAGTAATGGAGCTCTTTCCATCTCCAACTTGGTCTTCTCACATAGAGTGACACTGCTGAGGTGGCATGCTGAGAATGGATGCCCAGGAATCATTTTTGGACAGATATTAGCAACTAAAGTGTAATTGCTGAATCTTTTTACTTTCTTATACTGGAAAAGACTAATTTTAGGGCTATTAGAACTTTAAATAGTTAAAGCTCTTCAAGGTTTTATAACTTTCAAACTAAGTCAAATTCATGATTGCAAAGAAGGTGTCCTGCAGCTCTATGCTCTGTGTCACTTGTTACAATATGGAAATGGTACCTGGTGTCACCAAGGTTTAATTAATGCTTGTGATGTACTTGGGCGTCGTTCTTGAGCTGTTAGAGATAGGTCTTATGATAGCAAAATGATACATTACCAGGAACAACATAAGAATTATACCAACACTTTCTTCTGGATGAATGGAATATTGTTTTAAAGAATGGAATATTGTTTTCAAAAAGTCTGTTGACTGTGCCTGCTTATACATACAAGTATTTCTACTTACCTTACCCTATATATCTTTAAAACACCTGGTAGAAAAGAAAGCAGACTTTTCATAGTCTCTGTTGACTGTAATCCATTGCCACTACACATAAAGTAGCAAAACCTGGTCTAAACAGACATATGAAGCAAATCCTTTCCCTGGAAATAAATCCAAGACCAGTTATACATTTCCACTACTTCAAACTTAGATTATATTGCTTAATCTGGAAATATTAAATTACTTTATAAAGAATAACAAACAGGTTCAATGCAGATCTGTGTAGCTGATAAAAGAGAGATGAGGTGATTTGCCCAAAGTTTTACAGCAGACTAAAAGCAAGTGTCATCTTTCTTGTTTGCAATTTCACATTACATAAGGGCCAATGTGAGCTATGATTCCCATCTTTTAATGAAAAGAAGTAGGAGTAGCTACCAATTCCTTCCTTTATATTCCTGGTATAAAAAAGGTGTTGAAATGAACATCATGCAGACATGAGGCAATTAAATAGAATTTCCTTTTTTTGTCTCAAAACTAGCCATCTAGGGGAATGCGGAGATGCTCTGATTAGACAGAAGCAGAGTACATTTAATTTCCACTTCCTTCCAACTATTTAAAAATTCCTTCCTTGAAGAGTCAGCTTTCCAAAACTCTAAATTTTGTGTTCTACTTAACCTCATAGGTATTCCAGAGAATATGCTAGCTAGACTTCACTTTCCACACTCATTAGTTCAGTGTGCTTGGCTCATTTCCTAGGATTTGGTCTAGCATAGCCTCTGACCATTCAGACCATTTGTCTGAAAATCATTTCCCTCTTTGCTTCTGCAATTTTCCATTCAGTGCCTGAGCAATTAAAATCCCTAGTGATCAAAGCCCTGGTCTTCCAACTGTCCCTTTCTTTTCAAATTCATTGCATGAGCTACTTTTCCTAACTGCATGAGCTGTGTTCAAACAAAGAACATATGACAATTGCTCAATTGTTAGAAATTATGAATATTGCCTTAGCCAAAATATTGACATCATTCTGACTTGCACATTAAGGATTAATTTTTAGTAGGGCTGTAACTACAGATGAGCAAATAATTTGGGTGACATTAAAATCAAATCAGTTGTCACATAAAGTCATTGAGGCCTAAATAACTATTATTTTTCACTTTCCTATTTTGATTTCTTGTTCTTAGCTATTCTGTAGCATTCCTGGATTATTCCTGACTCTCCACAAGGAAGGATTTTACAAATGTTTATTCCTTCTGTCACTTAATTGTCTGTGGAAAGTATATTATGTATACGCAGCATCTGTTTCATGGAAGAATACAAATTGTTTCTCTTTGTATAATTTGTCCTGATTCAGATGTTCATTACAGAACTATGTATTCCTTTGCATTGACAGTCATGGTTCTCCAGGCATTTCTAGTCCTCTGTGATGGAGGTAGGCTGTGTTAATGAGTCACTCTCTGTGAGTATGTGTATCTCCAGATCCTGGGATACAGGATAGACAGATGATACCTGTTCAGGACTTCTCACCCCCAAAACTTCTCTAAATTCCTTCTATACCTATTATTGTCAGCTTTTATTAATTCAGACTGGAGGGATGTAATATGTGTCAGTCAAGAGTTAACAGACATTTTTCTATCATATACTAACTCCTAGACTGTATGCATGACCCAAAACAGGTGGAGGACTGTTAACAGGCAGAGTGCCATGTTCCTGTAGTCACAGAGTAGGTGGTTTTGTGGGGAAGGTGGAAAGAGGGAGGGTTTTTGTTTTGTCAGTGAGTGGGAGAAGTAGTGAAGTTGTAAAGAACATAGGGAGCGTAGGGTGTGAGGGGAGAGCATGTATGGTTTGCAGCACTGTAATTTAGACCAAGGCAGAGATCTCAGAACATTACTTAATAGAGGCTATATGCTGTGCAATACTTAAAACACATATATGGAAATTAGTTTTTCTTCTATTAATATGGCACAATCCTCAGGAACAGTACTAAAGTGTTTTTGCAACGTACAATTACAGTAGAGTCCTATCAACCTGCTAGGTTAATTTCTCTGTACAGAACTGCATGTTTTTTTCCCTTCAGCCAGCCATTCATTTGTCCGCCTACAGCTTGTAGCACTAGGCGTGAACAGTCAGCTCTAAAGCACTAGTTACATGACTCTTTACAGAGTGAGCTAGTAAGGCAGAAGCATTACCCAGGACCACCAAAATAGAAACCCCTGCTTCAGAATTCTGTGTCATCAGCCATGACAAACTGAAAATGCACTAAATCTGTTGTGGATGTTTAGCATGATCCTTTCCTTAGATTTAGACAAAAGTGTTCTTTTTGAACAGATATGTTTTTATGCCTTAGCTGGAGTATTGAAGAAAGGGTTTGAATCATAGGTCCAAAGTAAAATGGATCCTGAAAGTCTGGATTTGGAGAATTGTTTCAGGATTGTTGTAACAGCAATATGAATTTACCTTTCAGAGACACATTTTGGTTTATAGTTGCACATGGATATCTTTTTCTGTAATTTTGTGGACATGTCTTCAGGGAAGATAAAATTTTTATTCCTCAGCTAGGTGATAGGGTCTTCTTCTGCAGTCCTTGTACCATATCATTTATCCAAGAAGTTCAAAGCATGTAAAGCCGGGAAGTTTCAGCTGTATTCCTGTGCGATAAGACATATTTCAATGTCAGTGTCATAGAAAATTGAGGCACAAAGAAGAGTTATGAATTATGTGAGGTCTCAGGGAGTTAGTGGCAGACCCAGAAGCAGAATGAAGATGACCTGACTTCTAATACTGTGATCCAACTGTCAGCTAATACTGTCTCGGTTGAGACTCTGCAGTTGCAGACTCTGGTATCATTTACCATATGAGTCTAGCAAAGCTGGTGCTTACCCCTCCAGCTCATTTGCAGAAGGCTTTTTAAAACGCCAACCTAGCAGCAGCTCCTGGCTTGGCAAAGGAGGTAAAAGTAGGACAAGGTCTCCAGCAGAAGGCTGTTGCTGCAGCAAGTTACAACTGCCCAGTGCGGAGTCATTGAGTTGCCTCCCTGTTAGGCACCGGCTGGTCTATTCATTCTGCAAACAGCCTCTTTCCTTTCCAAGACAGCCCTAGGGACACAAGGGAATGGCAGAGTTTATTATAAACTGAGTAAAGGAACAGACTATTGCTGGAGGAGATCCAGGGTTATAAAAGATTGTAGCGAGGGGGAGGAGGAGGAGGGAACAGGACATAATTTGTGTTTGTGTGTGAGGGGGTGCGTACTGGTGGCTTGAGCAAGGCATTCCCCAAACCCTCAAGACCTTTGCTGGTTTTGGTGCGATTTTCTGCAGTGCATACTGTACTGTGTCAAACCCCACTTACTTTTTTATTGTATCAATCATTCTCTTTATGCAGCAACACGAATCGGAGAACGCTTGCAGGTCCTGTTCTGAATGAGCTCCGCTCTCTGCCAGCTCAGCCTAGTTACTGCTGTAACTTAGTCTGGGGGATGGGAGAAAAAGGTTGCTGCTACTTTAAATATAATGCATTAAGAGGATGCTGGAAAAAGGCCTGCATGCTGTAATACCCAGCCATCTAGTTGGAAAAGGAGCCAGATGTAATACAAAAGAAGAAACACAGCCTCTTATGGATGCAGCACTAATTCATAAATCAGGTGAATCAGCTTAGGCAACTGCTGTGTTTTTATGCCTCTGCTGCATGAAGAACTGCATGTTGGATGCTTTTATTTGAAGTAATGGAACCAGATAATCCTTTGGACCAGGACAACTCCAATGGTAAGAAGTAGAAAACAGAAAAGAGAGGAGAAAAAAAGGATAGTGAAAGCATGTCTGAGTTACACATCCTACTAAAGGCACAGGGTTAGGCATGTTATTACTGTCTTCTGCATGGATAAGTAGAAATGAATGTGGTAATGTGTGTCACATTATCTTACAAATCACTCTGTTTACAGGGTTTGGAGATAAACATATAGTAGACTGATACATACAGTTTATTGCAAGGAGCAGTAATCAGGCAGAATTAAACTATCTCCAGGACAGTCTTTGCAGAGAGAAAAGGAGCCTATGCATTCTACATTATTCAGTTTGGGGGTCTTTTTTACCAGTGAGAAAAGAATGTAACTTTATGCCGTATGTGCTGTTAAATGCAGCATTTGGAAACAGTTTCTTTATCTGCAGAAAGCTTTCCTACAGGCAGTTGCATGAGTAATTTACTTAGAAGGATATATTTAGCTAGGGACCACATAAATTCACCCTGGAATTAAAGTCCATAGTTAAAACTGCAGCTATTCCCTGGATTTATGGCATTCCACATGCTGATGTTCTGGTATCTAGTCTATTGGAAGACATACAAAAAGCATAAATTGGGGTAAAAAGTTGTTTGCAATTGCAAGTCTTATTTCTCTGTTAATAGAGTGAATTGGCAGCATTGAGGACAACAAATTGTTTACAGTTATGAAAACAATTTAAGATGGTGATGTTTAGAATAAATTGGTTCTCAGCTCTTTAATATGTATTTGGTACTATTCTGGGTGTAGTTTGAAATCCGCAAAGTATTCCGCTTCCTACATATATATTGTTCAAGAACTAGTTATGTATTTCCCACAGCATATTCTCTGCTGATAACCTAGAGCTTCACGTATGACCTAAGTGCAGTGTTAATATCACAGTAGACCTAAAACTGTGTGGAAAGAATGTGGTTAAGGGAATGAAGTAATATTTAAACTATGTAAAGAGTTGACTGGGCAGATATAAGTGGGCAGCACTGCTTTACTTTGGGCTCTGTGCCACATTGAGGTTGAATCATATAAAATAACCAAGGACAGATTTCAGTGTTGTTTCAAATGATAATATTTACATGAAAAGATTAAGAGGGGAGGATTGCACTTTTCATTTCATTTTTCTATTTCATATGTAGTTATATGAATTTCTCTAGAAGAACAGTATCTACCTCTCATGTCTTATACCTCCTCTTAGACCACTAGGACATACAATTAAGTCTTATTTTCTTCTTTACAGGAGGAAGTTTTAGGATTATCAGAGAAGTGCATGCATAGTTTGGGCTGATGTTAACAAACATATAAGCAAGTATTCTTGCATGTCCCAACATTAGAATCTGGACTTTAGGAGTCACAGAGAGAGTGTCTTGATTCTGTGGGAAATACAAATTTAACTTTGGTTTCTCAAATATGTTAAAATGGCTCACTAAATTTAGAATGCCTATTTTAAGATACACAGGTTTCGCATTCTTCTCCTTAGAGACATGTAAAGTATATTCTGTCACTTTGTGTAGAAACTTGTTTTCCTACAAAATATTTGCATAAATAGGCAGATGCTGGAAATGTTCATGAACTGGGAAATGAGAGATAAGTAAGCACTCATGGTACCAAGTATCCTAGAAGAACCTTCACTGGTTCCCCTTCCTAGCTATGTAAATCCCCACCTTCCTTTTAGTGTTTTTTAAATCACTTTGATTAGCAGAACAAATAGTTGGACCATTTCTTGATCAGAAGGTCTAATGCTTAAGTGTTAATGCTGCTGGAGCTGCAGGAGCAATATACAGGACTGAGGGATTAATCTATTATTATGACGTACCATGTATTATTTTGCATGAATTCAGTAAATGAAAAGTTCTCAAAAATATGGCAGCAGAGTGGTCTTAAGACAGATTTTCCACTTCGAGAATGCTTTCTTGTAGCTGTCATTCTTGAAGCAGCCCCTCTGTCCCTTTTATTATCAAACAGCTAGTGAACTGCTATGAATACACTGATAACTATTGTGTTTATCTTACTCGTGTGACAAATATTAATGCCTTGGGAAGTGACCATAGCTTAAAACTTCTGTGCTTACTGTAGAAGTGCCTTTTTACCTTCAAGAATGTCAAACCAAATTCCTTCTTCTGCTAGCAGAATGGAAACTGTTACTTAATTTTTGATCTACCTGATAGTCCGTATTGGTTAACCATCAACCTTAAAATTCAGTGTCAGTTCATTCTTAGTTGCTTATTGTTAGCCCAATCAATGCATGGTAAAAGCTGTTCTAGAAGGACGTTAGTGGAATATTCAAGACTGAGCAGCTGTATGTCTCATTTCTCAGCAGTTTGTTTGGTTTTTTTTTTTCAAAAATCAAATTAGGTTGCCAGCTTTTCATGGAGATACCTCATAGATTTATTATTGCTTGTAACTGGAATAGAAAAAGACCACTCATTTATTCGGGAGCCTGAAATGAGGTTTAAGGTGTGTTAGTTGCCTTGACGTAATAGACCCTGGAATAAAATCATAACCTGTGGGTGAAATGCTTATTGGGTTTTTCTCTATGATTCTTCATTGAGCTGTATTGCCTGCACTACTTTGAACACAAGCCTGATAGGTTGCTATCTATTTTGATATTTGTGAAAGGAGACGGAAGTTCTGTAACTTTTCCCCATATGCGCCTAGGATAAAGGCTCACATAAAGCTACAGGTTCTTGTAAGGATTTTAAAAATCATTAAAGCACCCACTTTCTCTCCCCCTCTGATATTTTTGTTCCATTCTCTGAAATGCAGGAATATAAAGAAAGATTATTGTCATTTTATGATGGCTCACAGTTCTGACTTTTTGATGTGTTCTTTTTAATGTACTGGTATGGTTTTACTTGACTCTTTTCACAAAAAAACTTTTCTTGGAAGAAGAGTGCTGAAGAATGTGCTGATTCTAAAACCATAACCCTAAATTACCCATTTTAGAGGGATGACATATCAGAGCTACAGATTTCTCTTTTGTAGTATAGCCACTTGCAGCTACAAGAATAAAAGACAACTCAGCAGCTTTTTGCAAGCTGGTGAAGATTTATAAGACTTTGTATTTGTGTACAAACTTTTGAGTACAAAATATCTATGAACTGTGGATTCGCTGTGTCTAATTGTTTAGATCCCAGTTTATGTAGCTATAGTGAACACCGGTACCACCTCTGAGTTTATTCTTTTCTGTGTCCTGACAATATTTCTTTGTGAATTAATCTTTTAAGGGTGCAGTATTTTTAGTCAACCTTTTGAACAACCTTGTAGACCAAATCCCAATGACTGGTTTTAG
>NW_010553945.1:0-25386 GCF_000687285.1 Phaethon lepturus | reverse complement strand
TCCCTACACAATAAATGGGAATCACAGATGCAGATTTCATACCACAAAGAAATGAAATTAAACCATTGTGCTTTAATAATACAATAATTATAGCTTTTTTTTTTTCAGTCTCTGATGTACACATTCAACCAGGTGAATTACATGGATGAAGGCCAGGCTTGAACTTTGTCTGCTGTTGGTAATTTTAGATTCTTCAAGCAATGTTCTAGGGCAGTAATGAAATTCTAGCCACAGTGACACCTTGATGTGCATGAAAAATTGCACTTGGTAGTGAGGAAAACAGAAGCAAGGACTGGGAAAACAGAATTTTTTGTAGATTAGGTATGGTTTGTTAGCAGAGTTGTGTGGGAACCCAAAACCAACAAATTATGGCTGCTGCAGGTGAAGACCGAGGTGTTTTATTCAGAGAGATAGGGTAGATCTGCTTTAGAACAGGTGAAGGCCATGAACATCGTTACTGAGCTGGATTTGGCAGATGATGTGGTTTGGGGCACCTCATCCAGTATCTCAGCAGACAGAACCAAAGGCTCAGCAGCACTCTAGGCTCTTTAGTTTCCTGGACTTGACATTTACTTTCACTGTGTGGACAATATATACGTATTCTTAACCTTAGATTATCTTCTTTTAAAGATAATATGATGATGTCAGAGAGAACAAAGATTAGACTAAAACTAAGATGAAAAATAGCAAAATCCTTTTAAGTGTCTTTTGTTAAAGTTCCACAGAAAAGGCTGTGAACCAGGAACTCCCTATGCAAGAGGAAATTCTGCTGCTGAACAGTGAGGCAGAGGCAGATGATAGGGGAGCTGATTGGGCATTTCTTCTTCAGAACTGCATTTTAGGCATCTAGTAATGAGAAGAAGAAGGAAAATGGGATGACGACTAATTTTCAGTGCAGTACTCTGAAGCCCCTGCCTTATAAATAGAAGTAGTACTGAAGATGCTATGCAGTTATGTTTTGAAAAGTAAACTCCCCCTCATCTGCCAACAACTGAGTATTTATAACAGTAAGTTATTTACATTTTACCATTGTAATTAAGTTAACTTGTTCTGGAACAAATCTTCCACTGATCTGAATTCCCCAAGTGTGTGAAAATCTGGTGAGGAATCTATTTTAATAGAGGTATGTTTTGTGGTTTAATATTGTTCATTGCCTGGAAAGTAAATGTTAAGCATTTCTTATAGGTGTTGCCATTCTGGCATGCTATCTGAGGAAGCAAAGTTACTATTCCTGAACATTTTAAATACTTTTTTATACTATATTAGAAAATAAAGATGCTGTGTGATTAGACTGGTAAGCAAGGTTTGATTTAGATGTGCTGTACTGAAAAAGTATATGAGACATGGAAAGAATAGGAAAGTATAGAAGAAGAGACTAGCTTGTTTGAAGTTTATATAGAATAAATTCCTAGTAAACTTTTTTTAGTTGTTATTACTTTTAAAATAGTCAAATTAGGTAGATAGAGTTGTCAGTCAGAAACACATTAAATGTAGAGAAAATATGAGGCCTGAAGAAGATACGGACTAATACAGAGAACCAATAGAAAATATTTATAATACAGTCTTAATATGGCACACTATACATTTTTGTGCAACATTAAAATTAGTTCATTCTTGCTGTCTTTCTAATAGCCATGGGTCACAGTGTATTGGCGCTTTTTTCGTAGGCTTGCACAAATTGCAAACGGCTTGCTTGGATCTTTGAAAGGCAGAGCACTGATCCTTTTCCTTATGTGAGAGGAAAGGAGTTTTGTCTAGGAGCAGCTATCTTGCAAAGACTGTACAAAAACATAGGTGAACTTTGGCATTTCTTATCCATGGTATTGTCCTGCCCTACTAAGTCTGAAAACTTGGTTTCTAGATGGAGTGAATGTTGGAAAGTAATGAGTTTTGGTGGTAGTAGTTTTTAAAAGTTAATTTCCCGTTATTATCTACAGGACTGAAGAAAAATTGTAATGAGTAGGTTGGCAATTAAACATATTAAACTATCATTAGGTGATTAAATAGTGCTGTACTGTGCCCTGTACCATAGATCTTTAAAAAATTATTTGTTCTTTTTCTGCTTACCTCAGCCAACATTTATATTGCTTGCAAAGAACTCTGGGTTAAATACATTAAAGAAACAAAGAGTATATTATTACTAGAAATATTTATCCTAGACATCTGTGAGTAACCAGATTCTTTAACAAAGTGTGTTTTTTCATGATATTCCATTAAAAAAGCAAGGTCTGTCTTTTGAGCAATTTTTAAAAATCATACTTTTTCTTCGTGAATTTCAGTTTTCAAGGCTGAGCTAGCGGAGGACTATAGAGTGTTGCGACAGTTATGTTTCGTTCTTCTCTTTGTTATAGTTCTTACACCATGTCTATCTTACGGCTTCTGACAGAAGAGATGTAAAGAGACATGTGCTTGATGGTAGGAAAAATTGAAAAGAAAAAGACAAATGGCAGTGTAATACCTAGAGAAGATAAATGCAGACTGAATTCCTGATGAATTGTGCATAAAAGTGGTAGGCATATTTTGGGTGGCAACCCTTTTCTTTATATGTTGCTGTAGTTTTCTTCATTTTTAGCTACACTGTATTCAGGTACTAACTATAATTCATAGGAAAGATGTGTTGTACTGGAAGGTAAGTCTGAAGCAGCTAATAAATTTTTCTGGGAAAAAAATTCTAAATCTTGGGGGGCAAAAACGAAGTGGGATATCTGCACATAAGAAGTACTGGTGACAAAATCAAATAAAATATCCTACCTGAGGGCATTATTTATTGGCAAACAGCTGATATAGTGACAGATTTGCTCTGCAAGTAACATTAGGCCACTGTTCCACGCTATTTTCTGAGGTTCCTACGAGTTACGTGATCAGTATTGGACTTAGTCCAAAGAAATGATCCAGGTATGTGTAGTGTTCGTTGTTCGAAAAGGATCATACCTAATCTGCCTGAACTGCCAGTGACCGTGTGGCAAGTAGAGCAAACATCATAGAGTTAAGGTAGGTGGGCAGGTGTAATCAGGTTTCCTTATTGTCACCAAAACTTTTTGGCAACAAAGAGAACGGTTTAAAAATAGATACAAGCACTATCTGGTAACTTCATTATCATTTACACTAAGCGGTGAAACAGAAAGATCCCATATAGCTTTAATAAAGTGTCTAACAGCATCAAAAAGTCAGGAGCTCCAGGGGAATAGGAGACCAAGGATTAAGAAGTTTACTATATAATGATTTGTAGAATGCATTCTGCAATTTCCAAGTTTGGAACTGAATTATGAACAACCATTGCATGCAGTCTTTTCCTTTCTCTCCCAGCTGAAATCTGTAGAAGAGGGCAGAGCCAGTCAGGAAACAAGCACCCCAGCGGATTATGAGCATGCAGTAAGGAGAACCATCTATATGACCTAAACTTGTAGGTCAGCTGCTTTTAAATTCATAAGGTTTTGGTAATAGATAACAGAAACTGGAGAAGCCGGAGAAGCCAGAGAAGAAATTGTCAGTCCCTATTGAGAGCTGAGACGCACATTTTGACAAAGGGTCAGTGAAATGGGTTTTTCTGGGCCCTTCAGTCATGGGTTAGTGTGATCACATACGTGTAACTACTGAGCTGTTGGACAGCAGCCTCCTCGTCTGATGATGCCCAGAAAGATTGACAACCGCCGATGCTTTACATCCGTGTCTAACAAACATACTGTACATGAGGGATATGAAGAATAAATAGCTGCTTACCTTTAGCCACTTCTCTGTAATATTCTTTGTTATTTCTGATCTGGATGTTTGCCCAGGAGGTTTCTCAGTGTGTATGTGTGGTTATCATGTCAGTTATACCGTTATGGTAATAATGTTTACATTTAGATGTGCTTCCTCTCTGAGCATCTCCAAGGAGCTAGCACATGTAAAAGATATAAATTGCAAAGTATTGCTACTGCTGATACGGCTCGGAGGCCTACCAGATGCCTTGCTAAGTGAGTCAGTAGTCAAGGATTTTGGCTGCTATAGAGCTTAATACAGTGATTGGAAAATGTCTGCCAAAATGAAGTTTCAAGCAATGTTTGTTTTCTTACCAGATCTAGATATGCTTCTAGTTTTGTTTTACACCTTTAAATACTTCTCTAGATGTAGCTGGGATGTTGGTAGGCAGCCGTGGCAGATGTAATAACATGAGCCATTGTCCTTTGTCCTGTAGCTGTATGTGTGGGATGGTTTGCTTAACCATTGGGTGGGCATGGCATGGCTTATGTAGCAACTCGATGCCTCTGAATGTATGTCCTGCCATTAATCCAAACTGGAGAAATCCTCTGCTTGGCGTTTTGAAAGTAGGAAAGTAAGATGATAATACAGTTCTCTTATTATTTGTTCCAGAATGAAGGAAAAAAAAATTCACTTAAAATAATAGTAAAAATTAGACCAGAGTTCATGATACTTTATTGTCTCTGCAACTGGTCTTCTATTTTGCAGAAATGCTATTAGAGCATTACTCGTGGCAGAGAGAATATCCCTGAAGAGTTTTTCACAGTTCATGTGTCAGACAGGAATGCAAAGGATCAATTTACAGCCACAGACAAAGATCTGAAAATGTCCAGGGGGACCTGGGAGAATGCTTCTCACCCCAAATAGTTTTACTGATTTAACTGATTCCACTTGTCTGACTGCAGCGTGTTTTCAGCTAACCCGGAGTTAATTTCTGAGTGGTAGCAATAAAAACATCATATGCAGTCTGCAGTGAGAACTGGTATAGGAACATTAAACACAGCGTTACCTCCTTGCAGTCTCTTCTGTTATAAAATTAAAGAGAGTTTCAGTATGTTTTGGAAGGCTCACCATTGCACTGCTGTATTCCAGGGAGAAACCTGCTGGTGTCGTGCAACTCTGTTTCCATGAGTAACTTGCTTTGTTTAGCAGATCATCCTTTACCGCTCAGCTGCAACTGTCAGAAAAAGCCAGGCATGAAGTTGAGGAGTTGTATTTAAAAGCACTCTCTGGATGAGGTGGCTGCAATGATCTATAAGCTAAGCAAAGCAGTTGGAAGTAGTTTACTGGTTCTGTTTCGCCAGCTTCTGGACAGTGGTTGTACTTCACCTGAAAGTTGGTAGTCATCGTTAATTCATTTGCTTCTTACATGTATTTTTTTAATTGTAATTTAAAGTTTTCTGGTAAAGTTTAGACAAAATCAGAGGATGTATTCATCTGTTTAGGAGAGGCAGTTTTGAAATTAACCTTTTTTCTTTTCATATAATTTGCAACAGGATCTGTGCAGTTAGGCCTTAATCTTAGAAATATTTATTTATGTATTCAGCAAGAACTGGCATCAGGAGTTTCAATGAGTTCTGTCAAAATTTTTTGTCTGGAAGAGCACACATACAGTTCATCTTTTTTTTGAGTCTTACAAATGTTTGTTGTTTTCAAGACAAGATAAAAAAGCCAAGATTTAATTCTTATTGTGACTTCTAGCCCAAGATGAAGTTGGTCACACAAATTAAAGATACAGAAAATGTAATGAGCATTTGGGATTTAGGGGGAAAAAGCAGGTGCATTCAACTTTAAACCAATGCTTAGTACACCCAGGGTTCCTGAACTGCCTGCCTGTGCCTCTGACTAGGAGGGAGGCGTGTTTTATTTTCCCTGCTTATTCATTTTCTGAGTCATTCATCTTGTGCTATAGCTATTGAAAACTGTAACAGAGCCTGGGAAGCGCTTGGCTTTTGAGTGCTGCCTCCTGATTGGGCTAGGGAATGCTGCTGTTCGGGAATAATGTGTGAATACCATCTGCTCCGAGGAGCTGGGAGTCTCAGTGAATTTTGCTTGGAGAGGCACCTTTAGCCAGGACTAGAGGCAAGGGGAGCAAGCTTGCTTTTCCTGTGTCTTATCCAAACTTCTAGTTGTTGCTGGATTTCCTTTCTGCTTCCCTGTTGAACTTTTTTGTGCTTTGCTCGAGGGCTGAGGTACTTCTCCTGTGGGTTTTGGGGTTGTTTCTCCTTTATTTTTTTTCCTGCATGGGATTTCTTCTGGGGTTCAGCATGCACACCAAATGGGGAAATAAATCAGCAAGTTTTGCAGCTGTTTGTTCTAGCACAACAGTTAACATGGAATGTCTGAGTTGCTTTGAGAAACTACTTCCAAAGATTTGACCTGCTCGTAAAAAGGTAAGCAGTTAAGGGTCTCTGCATTTCAGCGACTGACTTTTTACTTGCATAGAGGTTTTGTTCATTAGGAATGAATATGTCTCATTTGAAATGTACAGTTGCCTTGTAGCAATGCCTGAGATCAAAGACTGTGTTTTGTCTCAGAATTTCTTTAATGAGCCTGAAGAAATGAGCAGAGTTGGAACAATTATTGTCTTTTGCTCTTTTGTATAGAAATTGTTTTACAATAGGTCTTAATACAAACTTTCTACAGTGTAAGTGTAATTCTAATTCAAGACAGCATATTTTTTTCGGTTTGCATCTTTGTGGAGAGAACTCAGAACTCTCTCAACTCTTGTTTTCCTGATTATGGAATCTCTTTTTCAGACTGTTATCTCAGACGAAACACAGCTATTTTTCAGCAGTCCAGATTTGCAGTCAAATGGTGCATTCCACTTCAAGAAGACAAGATGTAGTTTGCGAGCCCATTAAATCCTGCTCAGTAACGACCTGCTGGTGTAGACTCAGTCACTAGACAGAAAACTGTAGCCATTCCTTTAACCTCAAAACAACAGGCCTGACAACACCAGGATTGATGGCCACCACTCTCTCCCATTACTGTTAGCATATACTTAACTTTTTGATGTTACTGTTTTAAAACGTAGTTATAATTTTTTTTCTGAAGATTACATTTCAGTCAGACACTACTATCTACAGAGCACAAAGTGAGCTAAGGGAGGATATGAAATATTGATGTTTTACAAAATCTTAGGCTTCCTTCCAGTGAATCAGATTATTCAATTTACTGTTGTCTGTTCCAAGGAGAAACCTGCAAAGCATATTTCTAAGACTTTGTTTGCTGAAGGATTCACTGTAATTTGTTTTTCACAAATACCTGGTTTTTAGCTTTCTCTTTTGTGTTGGTATGTTAATCGTAACTGTACAGTAAGTATGTAAGTTGCATGTACTTATATGTATTCTAAGAGAAATGTTTAATACATGTAAATAAGGAAACAGTGAATTTATGTAACTGATACTTGATCTAACCAAAACTTTTCATGTTGAATCAATTTTAAATAAACAAGAGAAGATCTTGTAGGCTTTCTTACACTGAGGCTTTTTGAGCTAATGTTCGTGTAAAACAGAAAAGAGCTGTTGCTGTCTGCAGTTTCACTAAAAAAAAGTTAACAATTAGACAACTTTTCACTTAGTCATTTTTGTGGCAGAATGCCAGATCATCAAAACTGACTCTTTTAATGAGAAAAAAACTTGTTTTGCTGAAGCCAGAATCAGGAAAATTGTTGCAAGCCAAAGAAGGAATGCCTGAATCACACAGAGGTGCAACGCCAGTACAGCCCATTGGCTGGTGGTCACTGGACTTGCTTAGAATATAGGATATATGGATTAAAGTCTCACTGTGCCTGGTGCAAGTCAAGTGGGTGTCTCTGATTTTATGTATGCTAAAAAAGCGTGAAAGGTCATGCATGTACCACTGCAAATTAGGTTTTCCAGTAATCATCACATTTCTGGGGATAGAAAAACTATTTCTCCTTCATTGCTGCTGATAATAATAATAATAAATGGTCACTTAGGTCTTTTTTGGTGGAATTATATTTTCAATTGTAGATTTCCCAGGTGCCCTTTTTTAATCTATCATTGGGCCAGACATCATGATTATAATAAAGTAGCATGAGGAATGAAGTTCTGACCGTCGAACTCCAGAGGTGAAGATCACTTCCATTCCAGACATAGCAGAAGGTTTTCTAGCTGTTGGCAGTAGTGACTGAGTATCAGCAATAACCGTGGAATCAGAGCTTTTTAATTCAGTGGTATGTACATATGCACACTCAAATCAAACACCAGCTGACTGTAGAAGTGTGTTTATTTTTTGCTTAGAGTGGGCAAACATTTTATACTTCCCCTTCATCAAACGCATTAGTTACTCGGTTCAGTGGTCTAACTGTGATACCTGTTTTTGCATGGGTAGAGTTTATTCTAGGTTACTGCTAGATCCCTCAATAGAGCTCTCCACAACTTAGTACTGGTTCATATTTCCTTTTAATGTGATCCTGTGTAGCTGCAAAGCACTTTTTGTTTGCCTGCCTGTTGCTAATACACTAGTATGATCATCAATACTGCAATGCTTAAATGATTTTCACTCTCTAATCCAGATATCTTCATGCCAGCTTAAATGTGTTGCTATTACCCTGTTCTTATAAAGGGGAGCTGAATGAAAAGTGGCTTGCCCAGGTCATGCACAGGAAGCTTTTATCTCTGTATTGTAGTTGCATTGGATCTTCTGTGTTTCTAGTTAGCTCTTTAGCCATTCCTCTTGCTCCATGGCCTTCCTCCTTGCCCATTTCCCTTTCTTCACTCTTCTCTTCTTCCTTCCCTGCCCCCTCAAAAAAAGAATGATAATTGCTGGAGGACATTTGTTATTTTGCTGTGGAGAACATTATCCACCTGACATGTCTATATGAATTTGGAAAATCTTGGTGCTAGTTTTTTTCAGCAGACCAGGGTATTTGTTTCCTTGAGGATGAGGAATTGTCATTTCCACTGTAGGAAAGAGTACTTTCTTGCTGAAATGGCAACTCTGACAATGCAACAACACTATTGTGCATTTATAGCTTTATTTCAGGAATCCACTTAGATTTCTCTTCTCCTCCACCGCAACTCTCTTGCCTGACTTCGTTGCCAGACTTTCTCTGGCAGTTCAGTTTCACTTAATTCACAAAGAATGTGGCTCCCTCTGCCATTTCTAGTGAACTCCAGCTTAAGACAAATCTGACCTACCTAGAATATAGGTTTCCAGTTTGCAGACGTGAAGCAGAGTGATGAGGCGCTACCATTAGCATTAAAGTACTTTGCATGTATCTGTGCTAGCTATTTCTATTGCCTTTTATATAATCTAATATTCCTTTGCCAAGAAGTAAAATGTAATAGGAACTATTTTTGTGTTCTTGGGAGTATTTTTGCTGGCTCCGAGTTCCTCTGAATAGATGCCGCCTCCTGCTATGATGTCATCGCTTCTGGTGCTTGTCAGTAGACTATCACAATTTAAAAAATCAAGATAAAATCAAGATAAGACAACAAAATCAAGATAAAAAATTGCTATCTTGCCTCCATTTAGGTCAGATGAAGCATAGAAGCCAGTGTTTTAAATAGAAGAGTAGCATTAATGGAGAGAGAAGGACTTCAGAGAAACTGGGACAGTCTAGTGGCAAGCACAGTAGACCAGAGAATTCCTGGTTTCTGGTTCAGACTACATGATACCACTTTGCAGATCAGCTGTGCAAGTGAAAATCAGCAAAAGTAGGTTTGATTTTGAATTTCCTCATGGAAATTTTGAAAGTCCTTCTTTCTCTCAAGGTATTTAAGCCCACATCTGCTCTTTTCTCACAGGAGACTGGGCTAACTACCTTGCTCTGCGGTAGATTGTCTTTAGTTCCCCTGACCCAGGATCCCTAAGCTCTTTGCTGTGAACAATATGTAGTGACTGGAACAGGGACTGACAATGAACAGCTTCTCTTTCCGTCAGTCTTGGGAATTTAGTCTTGAAAAAATGTAGCCAGAGCTGTATGGCAATTATGCGAAGGGCCTTTGAATGATGAAAATCAGATTTTCTAAAGAATCAATTATTTCCCAAAGAAAATTCAGCTAATTTAATCTTTCTGTGTCTTTTTCCTCCAAACTTGTCTTTTTAGATAGTATTTCTTTACAAAGTTACAATGTTTTACTCTTTGGCTTTTATAGTGTCTAAAGCAATGCTATTCCTACTACGAGGAACAAAAAATAAAGCATGTTTTGTACTGCTAAAAGAATATCAGACAATGGTGATATTTCTTTGAATTTTTTAGTGTCACATTTGATTTCTTAGAGTTGATGTTTTAAAATAGTTAACTGCTACATTTAAGTCAAACTTGAGTGGTTTTGTATGTTTTTCTTGGTCATTTGCAAAAGCACACATTGCATTGTACTGCAGGCTGAAAATTAATTCCAAAACCTATACTGTGCTACCTGCTGGCCTTCTGTACTTGCCTGGCTGCCGTTTCTGTGGTTGGCATTGTGAGAAGTGGAACGCTGCTATCTAAACTCTAAATGCTGTGTGGGTGTTGTGCCAAGAGTAACTAGAGAAGAATAACCACAAAACTACATTAGTGATCCTCTCAGCCATGAACTGAGGATTTACACCTCCTGTATAAGGATTAGTTCAGGCTTCAGGGCCCTTCTTTCTGGGGTTCTCATTACTGGGGACTGTCACTTGGCAAACTTCTGTGATAACTTTGTGTCACGTGCCTTCAGCAGGCTGAGGGTGAAGCTGGAAGAGCCATGGGTACTTCAGTAAAGGCTGTAGGTTAAACCTAAAGTGCACTGTAGAATATAAAGCTGTTACATTTTAAAGGTCTTGTTTAAGGATGAGATTCCTTAATATTTCAAATAATAAATATTTGTAGATATTATGTGTATAATATGCACTATATTAGACATATATACCTATATACCAAATAATAAGGAAATCTAAAAGGGGAGGCCTACAATAGTATTCCAAAATGTGTATTTCCAGTCTTTCTTGCGGAAGTTCCATATAGACTCCTTAGCTTCTGATCCTGACCTCAGCAGCTTCGAGGCAGGACAAGAACTTCCCTTGTTTTGAGATTGTAATTTTTAATTAAGTAGCACAGAATTGAAGGCGAAGAATATTGTCGGTTCCAATGATTCTTGTACTTAACTTCATTCTGCAGTCACATGTCTAATAGAACTAAGATTAAATAGTTTATGGACAGTGTAGAAGAACTGAACCTCTGTAATAAAGTCAAGGTTTGAAAACAGGTGTCTTGAGAAAGAGAAGTGTTTGAAGAGGGTAATGTTTTAAATGTGTGTAATATGTGTAATACCTTTCACTGGAAAAAGACGATGTAGTTTAGGACAGTAAGTTTTTCAAACTGCAGTATATGAAATGGCTGCTGGGTATGTCTGTAGTTTATAGATTTTCACAGAAGAACTTCCTGATAGTATTAATTGGAGAAATGGTGATAATTTTTAATAGGATTAGAAAGAAATGGGGAACACCGATAAAACATGCAAGCTTGTGCTTTTAATATAGTTTGTGTGGGTGAATTTGGGGGTGGGGAAGTAAGAGAGAACACGTCTATTCTTAAAAAATAAATTCTTACAGAAAGTTTCATATCTTGGCATGTATGGTTTCCTCAATTTTCTTATAATTTTATCCACATGGCTTTATCTCTAAAAGAAAAGCCCACCACACCACCTCCTACACCCACTCAGAAGAAGAACTGCCAATATCAGAAGGTGACACTAACTTTCCTCCCAGAAGTGATGAATAACATTGCACCTGTGGAAGATGTGGAATAAGAGGATGTTCCAACAGTCAGATTTTCAGGGCAGTGAAAAAGACTTTTTTTACGGGTGGAATGAAGAGATTCAGGAAGAAAGAACAGGTTAACAGCTTGTTGGACTGTTTTTCACACCGTCATGCTAAAAAGGTGAACATCTATATTTTCGTATTTTTGATCAAGAAAGTCAAAAAGGCTTTTATTAGACACCAAGACCTAGAGGTTTTGATATCTAGGTGCCTGCCACCTTTCTCTTGGCCATCTTCCTCTTTCCAGGCTTTTCTGGTACCCCATCCTGGTCTACTTTGTCATCATTAACCCTTGCCTCTCCCTAGCCATAATAGCACAAATGATTGAAAGCTATTGAGCTGGTTTTTTGCCACTTAGTCCTGTCTGTAGAGCTTCTGATGGCACTGTCTATTATTCTGGCTTTCAATGGTAGCTTTGAATCCAAGTCAAATTTCATTCCTTTATGCTGTTATATTTGTCTCAGATTTCTTGTTTATATGTGGGATTTCCACAGGCAAACACCTGTGGCTGCAAACTATCTGTGAATAGGTGCCTTAACAGCTTTGCATCCTAAATAGGCATGAAACCAAGGAGCCAAGATATGCCTGCAGAAGTACGGGCACAAGCTGTAAATACAAGGCATCCCTTTTTGATGTCATTTTGCTTTGATTTTTTTTTTTAAACTACTGGTAAATTGGCATGGGTAAAGGAGACAGTGATTTCTCTTACACTGCCTCAAAATTTTCCATTTATAATTACGTCCTAAGGTTGTGGATGAGCTCATCTTGGTTTCTTAAGGGCCTTTTGAGATTGCTGTCTGACTTCTTGATCTCAGGCATTTGGTGCATCTAAAAGTGAAACGGAGATTTTTTTTTAAGCTCCCTCCCCGGTGTTTTGTGGACAGCTGATGGGATTCCCGTCCAGCTCTCATTGCGTTTTCTCTCGTTCACACGCTGCTTTTATGTGCAGTGGAGTAGAACTGATTTTGTGGTAGTGCAAGCAGGAGGAGAATCAAGGCCTCTGTGTTCTTTATTTCATTGCGGTCACATCTGCCCAGTAACAGTAACTGCTCCAAGATGTTAACCTCAAATAACAACAAAAAGGATAAATAAACTCATAGAACACTAATGATCAAGACTATCTCTGTGAATACTGCTGCTCAGCTGCACGGACATGAGGATCACCCAAAGCTCATTCTAAGAGGTGTGCAATTTCAGCTCCTTGCTCTGCTATCGCGGGGTTTACTGCCACTAAGGAACAGTCAGACGAGAATCACTCTCGCACACACGTGATGCCCATCTCAGCAGTTACACCTCTGTGAAGAACCATTGTACAGCTGTTTTGTGCTAGATTTTTGGGTTTTGTTCTCTTCCCTCCTTGTGTTCGAAATGCAAGAGGCAAAGAGTGGAGGAGGAATAAAGGAGTGCTGAGCTTTATATAGTATTCAGTCTTGAGCATAACTGTTCTATAAAATCATTGACCTGGATAGTACTTTAAAAAGGCACTCTGTGTATGTTGTTCAGAAAGAGCCATGTGAGGTGACCAAGCTTAGAAGTAGTTGTAAAATTGTGGGATTTCAGTGATTAAATTCTGATATGTATATACTGCATATTTGGGAAATAAGCCAGTTAAGTTCAATGGATTTACTTTTGGGTTTTGTTTGACTTTAATCTTACCTCTTAGACCTGAACCCTTCCTTCTTCTTGTGTGTGTACATTGTAGGTACTGAATCATTTGTCATAACAGGTTCTGAAATCCTTGGTTTGCATGTACTTTGTTAACCTCCTCTTTGATAACAGGAATCATGATCTTGATGGGAATTAATTACTGTGTTGATTGACCCTTGACACTGATTAAACTGCTAAACACAACACTGTAGAAAAACAAAGCTGGTCAAACTCATGCCAATGTCTACAATGTCCATTGTTAGTCTGTGTTTTTATATGCGGTACTAATCTGTACTGTCTTAAAACCTGGCACATTCTTTCTCTGATGAAGGGAACCAGTGTCCCATCAACTCTCTGGAAAGGTGGCACCATTTCATGTAGAATTACAAGAAAGGAATCTGAATGTCTTTAATTTACTCTCCAGGATGACCAGGAGAGGGGTCACTAAAAAGGGGAAGCAGAATTGTTCTGTCTTCTATGAAGTAAGTATTTCTAGAGATTAAGCCCCTTGGTGAGCCAGCAATTGATGCTTGCATTTTCTTTAGTCTATTTTATATTACAGTGCTGTTTAACTAAATTAAGAAATTATCTCAGGTAATAATGTGCTCTGATTTCTTCAAAGGGAAGAAGTTATGTACTAAGTCTGATCATGTTTGAGGAAGTCCAGCACATGATTTTACTTGACATACTGCCAGGTGAAGACCTTAGGTGTTGTAAACTTGCCAGTGTTGCAGATATTTGTAGATTATCAAATGCCATACTCTCCACAGTGTAAATGTTTTTGAAAATATTGATGCTTTGTCAGTAAATCATTTCAGTTCAGTCATAGCACTCAGCATCATGTTCATTGCAAATGGATCCCACATTGAGAAATGTTCTTAAATATTTTAAGCTAATTCTATATGTACATATTTTGGTGTAAGATAGAGATTAAATATAAATCAAAAACCAACACAGAGAAACATATTCCCCATTGGATTATAATTAACTTCCTCCTACTGTAAAATTGTATCCCAGTAGATGTAACATACAGATATTTTGAAAACTCTATAATGTTTAATGGTTAAGTGTCCATCTCTTACAGGTGCTTTGGATATATCCTCTGGAGGCCTAGCCAAGTCCTTTCCTCTGTCCTGTTTTCTAATGAATTAATCCCTAATTTTCAGCTGCTGAATAGATAGACACACACCTTAAGATAAAAGATACTTATTTTTCTGTTTCTGATCTTCTCATGTTTCAGGGAGCACTGAAAACTGTCAACCCTTCACTAGTTGTTTCTTCTTTTACTGCTTGAAAATTTTCTTTGGAGATTTTATTTTGTTCTGTGGATTTCTTGGTGCATTTAGTATAGCTTCTGCTTGCCAGAGTTCTCACTAAGTAGAACTGGTTTCAGTAAATCATTGTAGCTTTGAAAAGTCTAGAGTTCCAGTCATAGCAATTCAGAAGAAGGAGAGGGAAATAAGAATACAAGGGCTTTGCCAGCTTGGTAAAGAGCAAAGGTAATTTTCAAGAGAAAAGTTTGAACAGGGAGATCTGTAATAGAAGATTGTGGATATTATTCTCTTACAGGTCAGATTAATATTTCATCTGTAGAGGTGTAAAAAAGTCTTATTATGGTTGAAAGTGGTGGAACGTTAGCAGATTCAGCTTACTTTGTCAAGCGTCTCCCTCAATATGACAATATGCAGTATAACCTTTTTCTAGCCATGGAGGATCAGTGATCTATCTAGAGTAAATCAGTCCAGAGATACTGGAGCAAGCTGCTTAGCATTTGTCTCAGATAAATGCCGTTGATCACTGCCTTGCTTTCCTGAGCAGTCAAATTCCCACCCCTACATTTAAATCTCCCTTTGTCATTGATTCAGGCCAGTACACAGCGCATTTGTTTCATTCACAGATTTATTCCTCTCATTGCTTCAGATAACCAGCATCTGTTAAAGTTTGGAGTAGTGATCTTCTTATTTTATTAAATTCTTTAGTATGAAACTGGCTTTAAACCCCCTTGCTATTACTACTCCCTAGTGCACAGGGAGCGCTCTTAAGATAAATTCCTTTAAGATAGTTATTTCTTATGGTAAGTGGGCATCAGTGCTTCATGTTAAAATCAAGTTTGTCTTGAAACGTACTTTTGCTAATGGTAATTTGTGAAGTGTGATGACAAAATTGTTTTACAAACTGTCCTGTCCAGGGTAAGCTTGGAAATCTTTTCTTTCTTTCTTTCTTTCTTCTACTTGCTATCGTAAGCCATACGATGCTTTTGGTAAGAGTCATCAAATTTTACAGCTATCACTATAATCTCACTGCAGTCAACCATCTGCATCACTCCTCATGTTCTGTAGAAACTGAAGAGAAAACAAATACATAGTTAATTTTAGACAGCACATCACTCCTGTTAATGGAGTTTTGTATGCCAAGTATCATCACTGTGTAATGTCTGTGCAAATAATCTCATGGAATCTCATCTTATGGCCTCAAGTTGCGCCAGGGGAGGTTTAGATTGGATATTAGGAAAAATTTCTTCACTGAGAGGGTGGTCAGGCATTGGAACAGGCTGCCCAGGGAGGTGGTGGAGACGCCATCTCTGGAAGTGTTCAAAAAACGTGTGGATGTGGCGCTTCAGGACATGGTTTAGGGGAACATGGTGGTGCTGGAGTAATGGTTAGACTTGATGATCTTGAAGGTCCTTTCCAACCTTAGTGATTCTGTGATTCTGTGAAACCAGAAAGAATTGATACACAGGTAGATTCCTTAATTGTTTAAAGCCCTTAGGGCTGCATTACAGGTATTAGGTGCACTGCAAAAAGTTTGAATCCTACAGAAGTCTGCGCACTTAGTGTTGTAACCTTTGACTGGAAGATTTTCATTTCATGGAATCTGAACTTGACATCACCTGAACAAAGAAGTCAGGTAAAGAGCCTACACATAGTTCTTGATTATATGCCTGCTGTACACACCTGGTGAAGTGCCATGAGTGGTAAAGTAAGTGCAGAGCACCCTCTGAACTGCAGGGAAGAATGAAAAAATCTTAGTTGATTAAAGAGAAACCTGGGCAAAAAAGGTGGAGAACCCTGTAAAATAGTCGGTCAGCATTTATATAAGCCTGTGATACTTCTGCTTTTATTCTAGAAAAGGCAAGACTATGCAAAGACAGATGGAGAAAAGCAATCACATAGATAACAGGGTAGTCTGTGTCCTACAGCCTAATCCTGTCTATACGGTGTTTTGTTCCGTGGCTTTAGAGAAGTCATTTACTCCTCCTTACTTCTCATCATCCATCCATGAAAAAAAGTTGCCAGATGTTGCACCTAATACGGGATTTCCTGTAGTTTATCTTCAAATCCTGTGCTTTGTTTAAAAACATGTGGAATGTTACCTTCCTTGTGCTTCCCTTACCCTTCAGTACAGAACCTGAATTGAAATATGGGAAATCACCTCACAGCCAGCTATCTCCCTTGCTGTGCTCTCCTGACTTCTTTTGGCTACTGAGGAGTGCCCTCTGGCTAGTGCAAGCAGTGGTGAGAGAAGGTCCCATGTTGTTGGACAGGTGGAAATACAGCTTCTAAAGTTAAACATCTGTCAGCTCTCTATAAACCAGGGCAACATACCTGATGTGTAAGATCTTCATTCATGAGGGTTAGTCAGGCGTTCTGCTTTTACCTACCAGGTGTTATAGGAAGAACCACAAACTTAACCAATAATGATTTTTTTATGCTTCTACTACCTACCTACCTATGCTTCCTAGGAGTACCAAGCACTCAGCGGGTACTTACATGAATAAAGCACAGGAATTTGACGTTGATTGAAATAGACACTAGAAGTAGGCTAAAGCTAAATTTTTTTTTTTTTATTACCCCCCAAATGACTTAAAGTGAAACCTGTATCTCATTGTGCTATTTAACTTTTTATTTTATAAGAAACACAAAACAAAAGAAGGATTATTTTTAAGATGGAGTAGCAGTAAAATGTAATAGACAGAGGGACTGGTTCAGGGACAGGGATGTCATCTTGAGAGAATAATTATGGCCATTTCATTTAGGCTTCATTTGAGTGGTCAGAATTGGTGCTTGAGGTGACATCTGTGTACAGTAAAGCCTTTCAGCATTATATTTAATGACTGTGGAGAGGTGAAGGGGGTCCCGCAATAAAAACGATGTGTTTTAAAGTTCCTGATCACAGTGCTTTAGCCATTATATTACTAACGCGCAACAACAGATAAGTTAAACTTTGAAAGGAATGTTCACTGAAACTCTGTAATTTTGTATCTCCCCATTTTTTTTCTTCATAGGGAATCCATTTAAAATTACACAATAAACCCCTCTTCATCTTCTGAATGTTTCACTGATTAGCATAATTTATACCTAGTTCTTCTGAATGAGGTGATTGTACCCAGGTGATTGCAAAAAGGTCTGCAGATCTTAGCCTTATAAATATTATTCTGAGCCTAACTTTGTTAAAGTAATTTATGTAACATGAGTGAGTGCCGTGCAGAGCTCTTCAAATGCGAAGACCACACACTGTGTAATCTTTGGAGCCAATCCTCATCTTAGCTTTGCTTTTCTTAGCAAAAAAATTAACTCCATGATTATAAAATTTAGCTAATACTTTACCCCTGCAATCAGAATCTTTTCAGATGAGATTGTTCAACCCACGCTCTAAATCCTACCTTCATTATCTGTCACGCTTTGCTTCAGAGAACTGGAAAACTGACTTTACAGTAGCTCAGCAGACCAAATATGTTCTTACATAGTGAGGTATTGCAGGAAAATACTGGTAGGGAGATAAAGCAACTTTCAGATTGTCTCTGACAATTAAAAAAACCATCCAAACCCTCCTCTTTGCATAATTGTTTTCATCCACAGCTGGCAAGGCACTCTAGAAAGTGCAGAAGAGTTATTCTCTTAGCAGACAAAGCGGTAACTAAAGGTCAGCAAGATTGATGGAGTTGCCCATGGCCATACAGGTTATTTGTCAAAGATAAAGGCAAGGTCTCAAGGCTCCCAGTCTGCTGCTCAGGCCTGTCATGAAGCCCAGGGCGGCGCAGTGCTGGTGCTGCCGGTGGCCAGCCTAGAAAATTAATTCTGCTGAGAAAGTCCTGGTCTCGGTATGCAGCATGGCTCTTGTGCTTGTTGGATTTGTCTCTCTCCCATGTGTTTTTTTCACATTAATGCAGTGCTGCCAAAAGGGCTGGACTGTTGCCCAGGAGCTTTTAAATACTCTGGTCATGAATTGGTGGAAACCTTGTCAGTTGTGTTTGTACTTTCCTAACGAAGTTCTGTGGCTTGTTCCTAGTCCTGCTCGTGACAAGGTTATTTTGAAAGAGGATGAGAATGCAGGTAGCCTGCTGTCAGAGCCCTGCCTCAGCTTGTCAGGGGAGTAACAAAAATGTGACGTGATCTAAAATTTCCTAGTAACTTGGTGTGATTTCTTTATGCTTTGAAGCAAATTTCTGGAGAATTGCCAAGATGAAAGCATGCACAGCTATTCTCTATGCAAAAACTTGCATGTTCTATAAAGATGAGATTCAGGGAAAAGCTGGAATCCTTCTTACTGTAGAGTAGGGAAATAAAGATTTCCAGCTGTTAATAATAACAAGCCTAGGATTCTTGTTTGAGCTGGAGCAGAATTGCCTGGAAGTCCCTGGAGAATTCCAGTGCAGCAGTACACATTTGAAAGATTTGGATCTCAGTGTAAAATATTTCCATTGCTTAACTGAACTGTTTTTTGTCATAATCCAGTCAGAGAAATAGTGCTGTTGGCCATCAGTTTAAGTATTTTGATAGGACTATCATGACCAGAGCATTTGCTGTTAGCCTGTAGGTCATGAACACCCACTTTACAATAGAGGAGACCTGGAAGAGACCTATGTGTGGTGCAGCAGACTTTAAAGAAATAACTAGCAATGGGTTTTAGGTTCCCTTACAGGCAAAAAAAAAAAAAAGGAGGGAAGAGCCAAAAGCCAGCCTGGAGCACTGGCTGGGCACATTTTCAAGGCCTCTTTTATTTTGAGTAATTAATTCTGTGTTTTATTAGTAATGAAAGCAGGGGCTGTTTTGTAAAATGCTGGAGCAGTAAAGGGTGACTCAGCAGAAAGTTAAACTCTGGTGTAGCATTACTTTTGCAATTTGTCATCTGCCTGTAGTGCTTACAGGGTATAATACAAGTTTATTGGTATTGAGACCAATTATATTCTAAATTCACTTACTAATTACCTCTCAAAGACAGATAACTTCAAACAACTGATTGTTTTATAAATAATTGGAAACATCTCTAGTGTAACATCTCTTCTTTGAGCCAGTCTAAATGCAAGCTGATTTTTTTGGTGATCTGCTCTGAATAAAGTGATTTTATTGAATAAATAAAATCATTAAGGCTTGAGTGAGGTGTATCCAGATGCTTGCAGCCTTTTTACAGATTTGTAATGATTCCAGCTCGGTTTGGTTTGGTTTTTTTAATTTGGTAGATGAGAAATCCATTCTCTTTTGTCTGTGGTTAAGAAAATTTAAGATACTGCATTATATCCATGTACAGCTTTAAAATTGGTCACAGTTATCGGTAGAATAATTGGTAGAATTGGTAGAAATGACAGCTGTGTAACCTGCATATTCCTTAATGTACTCTCCTGAAGTTGCGTTCAAGAAATTGTAGTAAAAGACACTGCTGGCCTGTTGCTCAAACAGGAGCATTTTCTAGCATGCACTGCATTTTTGTATTTTCCATCTTGGAATCCCAATAACACTGAATTCCTGGTAAAGTGAATCTAAGAGCTATGTCGGGCTTGCCAGGGTTGCTTCCCAGGAGCTCCCACAGGCCCCTTTTCTCTTTCGTCATGTAGCAGACCCCTCCCAGGGACAGAACTGTGCTTCCGTCACTTTATCACATTGTCTCAGTTGGAAAGCCAAAGCTTCTCGATTGTGTATTTTGTGTTTGTTAAATATATTGGTGCCCTGTTAGTTAATTGTTCCTTGGTGAACTTAGAAGCTACAGTTTTCCTTGATTTGTCTACAAGAACATTGAGGGCTACAGTGTTGATGTCAACAAGCCACTCCTGGCAACCAGTCTTCAGTAGAGCAAGGTGGCATCTACCAGCTGAACACAACAGACTAACCATAAAGTCTCTAAACTATCGCTGAGCTTTTAATTTCTGAATCTTTTCTTCTGCTTCTACAGGTGTAGAGGCCACTTTCCCCTGTGGTGTGTCTGCAGCAGGCCCCCACGGGTCCACACAGCTCTAATTGATGATCTGAAATGTGCAGCTTTAAGCATCCTGCAGTTACTGCTCAAGCTCCGCTGAGTTACTGCACAGCTTTAGGCAGCAGAGTTTTACTGACTGCAGCAAATAAATTTGCTGTGCTTTATGGAGCACGGAGAAGCTTGTTTTCTGAATTTTAAACGTCTCAATAAATTGTGTTAAGATTGTGCTCTATTGGACTCCAGGAAATTAATGAGAGCAATTCAAATACAGACGTTATTGGGAAGGTGTGATGCTAACAGTACAGTTAGAAAAAAGTTTTAAAATTTGGCTGAGGCAATAATAAGGGCAATAAGGATTGTAGAGATACAGAGTGCGGCTACTCAAGAATCCCCTTTCAGTCTTGCATTTAACTACAGGGATTCTGTTGTCCAACAAGGGACTAACAGATTATGATTTTCAAGTTACACTTCACAGAGTTGATGAAACATGTAACGGTGATCTAATAGCTCAGATACAGAGACTGTGAAAAGGACATTTTCATGTCAAACTATAGTTGTGGATCATTTAACGCAAAACCAGGAATTACAGCCACTGAAGTTAGCACTTGCATCCTTAAGAAGCTTCTTTGCTCGGTATGATGTATAGTTTAATATAGTAAGAAAAGTAATAAAGGAGTATGATTATATACTATGCAAATGAAACTTTGGTTTATAATGTTATTTTGTACTGCTGAAATGCCATCATAGCTTGTATATGCCATTACCTATACACGCATCGGTATCTGTGTGTATGTCTATGCACATATATAGATACAGAAAAGACCAAAGTTAATACGGAAGAGCTTGCAGAGAAAAGAATGTATTTAATGGGGAAGTGCAGTAGGATGAATGGAGCATCCTCTGATACCAAAAAATTAATCAGACCAGCCACATCAATAAAAATATTTTGATTCCATGACTTGAGAGTTTGGTGTTCATGAGTACAGCAATGAAGATTAGCAAATTTTACTTTTAGCCTCGTCGTGCCCCTGCACTAAGTGGAGGAACACTCGTTCTTCTCATTGAGGCAGTGGTTATGCACCTTAGGGGCAGCGCGTGCACACAGTGCATGGTTCTCAGCTGTTCTAAGGCTTGTCGTTTGGATAGCTTTCAGATCTTCATTTGCAAGATTAGAATGTTTTCAAAAAGATATGACAGGTTGAAGCCTCTTCATTGCTATATCGCAAAGCATTATATTAGAAAGCTGTAATGATTGATGAGCATTTCTCATTGCAATTACAGATGAGGAACAGCAACCAACAAATCATGCCACGCTGGTATATGAATTACTGAGATGTTTTCTGTAGTCTGGCCAGCAAATCATTAAATCAAGCGAAGGTGAGCAAGGGGCTGCCTGGATGTGCTCGCCTCAGTACAGCAGCAGAGTAAGCTGCTGTCTGTCTAAATCAATCCCTGTTCTGGGAATTGAAACAGTGGAGACATGAAGGCTGTCCGTAGCCATGTAAAAGACACATTAGGGCTGCAATTTAGGGGAGTATGCCTAAAGCAGTCCTCTGACTCCCTAATCCTGTCAGCTCAAAGGGAGGAAAATGGGGAGGCCATATTTAGCTATGTAAAACTCTTCTGACTTTTACTTGAACTGGGGGATCTGGCCTGCAGTTAAGCCAATCGATGGGGAGTTTATGCACAGTGTATGTTGTAATGGGATTTTACAATGCGGATCTTGGCAGATATATTTAATATCTGACAATTAAAATAGCTTGGCTGCCAAACACACTGAACACTGCCAGCTTTTATAAGATCCTGTGAATTCCTGACCTAGATATTCATTGGAGGAGGGAATTCAAGAAGAGGAGGGAAGCAGGAACCAAGTATGGAAGACAGGACTCGTCACTTCTTACCTGTTTCCCTTATTTCTTCTGAGTAGTAAGACTCTAAAATATCCAAAATGGGGTTAATAAAATGATTTAGGATTATCGTAAGTTCAGCTCACTCTTAAAGTTTTTCCAGTTTCAGTCTTTATATAATTTACCTTATGCTTGGGGTACTGAATAATGAAAAATCTAAACAGAGCCTCAATCCTACATGTAAATCTGTGCACATGTGCTGCAAACAAGATAGCACCCATGGACAGATTTGTTTGTGTTGCCATGTGAGCCAAATGCTATGTTTTTGCTTCTTTTAATTATTCAGTCCTGAAAGAATTTACTGTGAAATCCCACCAGGCAGAGATAAGACTAAAGACCTTGTAATCTCCAGCTCTACAGGAGGGTCAGTTTCTGGCCTGAATGTGCTGGAGAATATAGATGTGGAGAGAATCTTTCAGAGTGAAATGGGATGAAAACCTGTACTATTTTAGTGCTTTGCAGCATGTAAACTATTTCTGTTTATGATGAACCTAAAGCTTGGAAAAACCAAATTACTAGATCTAATCCAGATTTGCTATTCTTATGGATTTTTCCATTCTCAAATTAATTCAGGTTGCCAGATTAATTCTGTCCCAACACGGAAAGGGCAAGACAAATTAATTAGCTTAAGCTCCATGAGTTCGGAGGGTTTTGTCTCTGTGTACTTTGTGTGAGGATGTGCAGGGCACTGCCTTCAGATGATCAGCCACTAATAGGGGAAGGGTCCCTTTAGCTTGCCACCCGCCTTAATACGACTCCCAGACAAGTAAGAAGATGGTCAGTGAAAATAGTTGAATGCTCTTACATTTTGGGACTGAAGACCACATTCCTAGTGCAGTTACAATTATTAAACTATTATGTATTCTCCTGTGACTGCTCAGGAATCACAAGTAATGTTTTAAAAAAAACAATGTTTAGTTGTAGAAAAAATGGCCAGGTCTGGTCTCATAAAAACAACCAGCCAATTTTTAAAAGATGTTGGGTTCCACAGTATCTGGAGCTTTTCAACCTTGTTACATGTTAAGATAGTTATGGTAAATGAGTTTACTGCAAGGGAACCCTGACATTCTTACTTGGAAGATTACCTCTCTGCCGCTATTATATACAGATGCTCCATCAGATTGAGAGTAAGGTCTCTTTTACTTCCTTTAAAAATACCACCAACCAAAGAGAAGACAACACTTAATTCTTTTTTTTTCTCAAAAGGAAAAGAAAGTCATGTCTTGGGAAGAAGGGAGATCAAATAAAAAACTTAATGCTAGAGAAGAAAGGCAAGAAATGCAGTTGCCATGGAAACTAGAGCATAAGTAGAAACTTTCCAGCAAAGAGCAGAAACTAAAAATGAAAAACCAGAGTGTAGAGACTTGGCAGATGTCCAGCAGCTTCCACCATCACCTTTTCTTCTGCTGACTGGGTGAGATTTTCTTAGTCATCTTTGCCACATTTTGGAAGCGCGGTGCGCATTCAGAGTAAAGCTGGGCCTGTGGGTCAGTGTACTTGACACGGGCGAGTGGATGATAAGAGTGCTTGAGGTAAGGCAGGCTATGCCAGAAGACATACCCTGTATGATTCAGCTTGGTGCCACTTCCACTGAAGAATGGGAAAAGTGGGAAAAGAAGGGAATGGGCGTAAGTTTGCAATGGGTTTGGGAGGTGACTCAGAGAGCGGAAGCTGCTTCTTCTAATGGTCGCAAAACACTGAGCCAGTCCTTCTCGATTCTTACCTTTCTCAAGCCAAGGCTCTCGGAGTGCACTGCAGCAATAAGCCACATAACTCCTGGTGAACTTGAACACTGCTCTGGTGGCTTTTTAGTAGGGAAAACAGATAGCCTAAAGTCTGCTGCAGGTGCTGCTGTGACTCATACAAGGCTGGGGCACCGTTAACTCAGGTCTCTGCTCCTCTGCTCTCGCCTTGGAGTCACACACTACTCCTTGCCAAAGGTCTACCTTGGGCACAGGATATGTTTCACATTGGGTTATTAATTGTGTCTGATGTATTTCTGAAAGCAGAGGCCTATTTCAGACATTTAGTTCTATCTAGGGCTCTGGGATTGGTTGTTGCTACCGCATTTAAGTCAGTTGTATGCAGCAAAGCAATGTAGTCATTTGATTAGCAACTATTAAGTCCACATACGCTTTTAGCATGCCATGGAAAAAAGGTTGGGAAAGCTGGGAAAGTTACCAGGCAGTGCTGTAAACCCTGTCATGGCCAGGAACTGATTCGGGTGAAAGATTTAGAGTGTATCCTGGACTGTGTGCTGTTACAGATGGAAGTAATGAAACCTATAGTGTTTAGATTCCATTTAGTTGTATTCTTGAAATTAAGCATGCATGAAAGAGTTTTGCTAATTTGACCTCAGACCTCTCAGCATCTTATATAATTGACTCCTTTTTCATGAAAAAGAAATAGAAAATGCACTGCAAGCCAAAAGAACCCAGCTTTACCTCTGTGTACGTGAAGTCTGGACAGTCTTACCTCAGATACAGCACCGTGAGTTACGAACCTGCCTGTCTCACTGTTTATCACTAACGGCAATCACAGTAAGGCCTACGCATAGTTCAATCTGCCTTTTTACCATGGGCTTTACTGCCAAACTGTACTGTAGCTGTCTCACCTAGGCTATTTCTTTGCTTTGCATGTGTCTCATTTAAATATTATTCCAAAACAGAAGGGTTTGTGTTGGTTTGTTTGGTTTTTTTTTTAAGTTGGAAGTGTTGAAGCCGTGAGTAACTCACTCACTTGGATACTTCACTGGGGTTTCCGTCCAAGTAAAATGTATGTAATTTTTTTAATGTTCTTTAGCATCTGTGCATGAAAATGACTATACACAAAAATTGCAGAGTATGACCTTGTATTTATTTTCCTAGGCTATCGTTAATGCCAAAGGCAAAGTTTATTCAGCTAAAATAACAAGCATGAGAGTCGTGTTCCTGTGCCTGAGTTGGGTAGGGAGGGAGAAGAAAAAGTTCTCTCAGCTCCGCAAGGATTTTTTTAAGGGGAAAACAGATCTTGTGAGGAAACGTAACCACATATATATTTCGTTAATGTGGGTTGTGGGGACTGATTTCCATGGCAGGGCCGGTTTTTTTCCCGGTAAAAAACACGTGTCCCGCAGCAGGAGAGCAGGAGCCGAGCCATCATT
>NW_010553944.1:11826-17324 GCF_000687285.1 Phaethon lepturus | reverse complement strand
GGCGGCAGCGGCTGGGGTTTGCATCTCTGGCCAAACTGACTCTGAGATCCTGCTCATTTCCGAATCGCTCTCGTGTTGGGTACCGGGACTTTTCCGGAATCTTCTCTTTAATTTGAAACCGAGCTTGAAAGATAAGGATTTTAAGGACAGAGTGCTTGGAGGACAGCCATAGATTCTGGTGAATGGGGTTCTGAGAGGATGTGACGTGAAAGGGTAAACCATGAAATTTGCTGCTAGCGAAGGAAGTGCAGCTACTTCAAGCATCTGCAGAAATATTAACATACATTAAATGCACTGAAATAGATTCACTGCTGCAGCATTGAGTCAGCCCGTCTTGTGCCAAATTCAGGTTTGCTGTTGCTCAGTAAAATGCCAAGAGATTGGAAAATTGCTTCTTTACATTGGGACTGGCACTTTTTGAAAACTTAGTGTTGGCAATACTTCCTAATGTGAATTTTCTATAACGGCTAAGTCACTAGTGGAGAAAATTGCGGTCAGCATCCCAGAAAGTTTGTGTCATCATAGTATTCAGCGTTTCTTTTCAGTTTGTTCCTTCTATCCTTGCCGTCTGATCATATCTGAACCCTGGTATATAGAAATGTTTTTCAGGCAGTTGTCAACCAAAAAAATCCCAACAAAACCATCAGAGGAACCACCCTAGGAGCAAGAATGTATTTGTGTCTGTTGCTTCTTACAATATTTACATGTAAAGAAGCTAAACACCAGTAAAAGTTACTTGGTCTAAGTAGAGATACAAATAAGGAACTTGTTATTAGGTCTAAGCAGAGAGATTAATAAGGAACTTACTTACATACAGTAACCATCAGTTTTGTACTACTGCTGTAACCTGTATTCTGAATTAGTCATTTTGAGATGTCAGAGTGAATGATCCATTTCTGACAATATTCTTCACAGTGATTGCTCCAGATCGGTTCTATTACAGCAAAGGATCCATGGCATGCAGTTGAAGACAGCACATGTGTAACAACAATGAACATGAAAATTATAAACATTAAGTATACTGGAATCAAAAGGCATCACTGAATTCTGGCAGGACAAAGGACTGAGTGCTGCAGCTAACCCAGAGAGTGGGGAGGGAGAGAGTGGGGAGGGAGAGAGTGGAAGCAGGTCACTGACTGCAAAGGAAGCCGTGAGGGACAGGTGTTATAGCAGTGAAACCCTAGGGTTAACGTAAGAATTGATGGTCAAAGTTAGAATTTTAAATCTGTATTTACATACTACTATAACTGCTTTCATTTTAAAAAGCCATGAACATCCATTTCACATACTGAAATTTGAAGTGGTTGCACAAGGGATTTTTACAAAATAGTCCAAGTACACACAAAGTCATACAATCAACATTTTTGTTTCACAGATCTAATTGATGTTTTGGGACATCTAATGCATGGGATTGAGTTCCTATTTAAGCATTTGTAGCAATATCTCGTTCTGCCTATTTGATACGTTAAACACAGTAAACCATAGTTTGATAGCCAGCAGGTGGTCTGCACATAGGGTGACAAAGGACTCCACAGTGCCAAACAGTGCCAGACTTAATTTCTTCCTACTGGCAACACACATGCTGGAACCTAGAATGGGGTCAGATGATCTTACTCCTCATGTTTCTTGTCCTCAGGAAATAACGTCTTCATATCTTGCTAAAAAGAGCAAGCACAATCTAGAAAGTCAGTAAAGAATGGGGAGAGAATTAGAACAAAAGAGAGACTACACGTGCAAGACTGAATTATGCGGATTTCCTCTGCACTCATAAAAGCGTGCTGTTTGCCTCATTTGTTGAGCTAATACTCAGATAAGACTAGAACAAATGCAAGAGTGTGTGCGTGTTTCCAGCTGCAAGGAGTGAGATCACTGGACCAGAAGTCTGGCGAACACTTGAGAATAAAAATTACTACTGCACTGGAGTAGGGGTTTTTATTTACCGATTTTCTGAAATGAAAAAAGAAAGCGTGGTCTTTAACTGCTTTATTAAGCTGCTCATGGTGGAGATCTGTGAAGCTGGTGATTGAATCCTGATTAGGGGACATGTCTGTCTCTATGAAGAGAGTTTGAGAAATCATGATACTGTCTTGGACTGGAGGAAAAGTGGTAAGAGATGAAGAGGAATCAAATGTAGTACTTTGCTTGAAATTTCACAGAATTTGAATATCTGGTACATTTGTAATTGCAAATAGGAAATTACTTATTTCTATGTATAAAGTTTTCCATTCCTGAGCAACATGATTATACATGCCCATCCAGGCCTCAGGGAATAGCATAATTGCCATAAATAGCGTAAATAATTAAATATTGCATAAATGTAATAACTAGTATAAAAGCAATAACATAAATTCACTTTAGAGTACCTTGAAGAGCTTGCTTTTTTCTTTTTTCCCCTCTGTTTCCTACACAGGGAGGAACTATCAGATGGGCTTATCCTTGTGTGACGTGTCTGATGTGTCCTGGTGAGATCCTGCTCTCACTCCAGAAGGCCCAGCCAGACGTGGAAATGAAGAAAATGGCCCTCTAGCAGTGGGCTGGCCAGAGCACACAGTTACGTTTCCCAAATCAGGGCCAGCATCAGTCATGTTAGCCACAACACAAGCCATCTGAGATGTTAGTACTGCAGTTCGGCTGCAAAGATTTCAAGTTGGAAGTGAAAAATAGATTGCCTGGTGTAAAATGATCAACAATTGACAAGTTTTGAGTTTGAAATATGTAATAAAGCTTCTTTTTTTGTGTGTTAGTTAATATAAAGGTATGCTTGCTTAAATTAAAACAAAATTTGCAGTGAGAAATGTATCTAGGCTAATATCTACCAGGTAACAGTTTATTTTTCTGCTTGCCATTTTGAAGTCAGTATAGTTCTTTCGATATTTTGACTCTGTTACGTGGATGACTCAGTCAGCAGGGCAAAAAAGCAATATTTCCACACAGTGGACAGCAAGGCTTAAATTCAATGTATTTTGAAAAGAGCACGTATGAATTATAACTTCTGAAGAATAATGTGTGTGCAGTGAGAAATGCATAGAAATAATTTGGGTACAGTAAGATGTTTAAAAACTGAAAATATTGATTAAATTCCTCTTTACTGATTTTTTTTTTCACTCCATGATTCTGTCTATATTTGACATGCTCCAGAAGTTTTAAATTCAGTTGCAATTAGAATTTTGTTTGGATTATGATCGCTTCTCTTAAGAGTGATCAGAATGATGGATGTCATCTATCTGGGCTTCTGTAAGGCCCTTGACACGGTCCCCCACAGCAGCCTTCTCTCTAAATTGGAGAGATATGGATCTGATGGGTGGACTGTTTGGTGGATGAGGAATTGGTTGGGTGGTCACATCCAGAAAGTAGTGGTCAATAGCTCAATATCCAGATGGAGATCGGTGATGAATGGTGTCCCTCAGGGGTCCATATTGGGACCAGTACTCTTTAGTATCTTCATCAACAACATAGACAGTGGGATCAAATGCACCCTCAGCAGGTTTGCAGATGACACCAAGCTGAGTGCTGTGGTTGACACATCTGAGGGACAGGATGCCATCCAAAGGGACCTGGGCAAGCTCGAGGAATGGACCTGTGTGAACCTCATGAGGTTCAACAAGGCCAAGGGCAGGGTCCTGCACCTGGGTCAGGGCAACCCCTGGTATCAGTACAGGCTGGGGGATGAAGGGATTGAGAGCAGCCCAGCCAAGAAGGACTTGGGGGTACTGGTGGATGAAAAGTTGGACATGGCGCTGGCAATGTGTGCTCGCAGCCCAGAAAGCCAACCGTATCCTGGGCTGCATCGAAAGAAGCGTGGCCAGCAGGTCGAGGGAGGTGATTCTGCCCCTCTACTCTGCTCTGGTGAGACCCCACCTGGAGTCCTGCATCCAGCTCTGGAGCCCTCAGCACAGGAAAGACACGGACCTGTTGGAGAGGGTCCAGAGGAGGGCCACAAAAATGATCAGAGTGTTGGAACACCTCTCCCATGGACAGGCTGAGAGAGTTGGGATTGTTCAGCGTGGAGAAGAGAAGGCTCCAGGGAGCCTTATTGCAGCCTTCCAGTACTTAAAGGAGGCTTATCAGAAAGATGGGGTCAGACCTTTTAGCAGGGCCTGTTGTGACAGGACAAGGGGTGATGGTTTTAAACTAAAGGAGGGTAGATTTAGACTAGCTGTAAGGTAGAAATTTTTGACAATGAGGATGGTGAAACCCTGGCACAGGTTGCCCAGAGAGGTGGTAGATGCCCCATCCCTGGAAACATTCCAGGTCAGGTTGGACGGGGCTCTGAGCAACCTGATTTAGTTGAAGATGTCCATGCTCATTGCTGGGGGGTTGGACTAGATGGCCTTTAAAGGTCCCTTCCAACCCAAACCATTCTGTGATTCTATGATTCGAAGAATATGTTCTTATATTAGTTCTGACATTTCTTTTTCCCTCAAACTGCTGAGTTCATGGGAAGAACAATAATCAGGGTAGACTATAATATATACATATCATTCAGAATGTCATGTGCAATTCAGTTAAATCTGCTTTTGACTATTCTCTGTAGATTAGATTAAAAATAGTCAAAAAGTGAACCTCCTAGTCAGAAGCACTGGAGCCAAGGAATTTGCATTGAAGGAAGCCAGAGCTACAGAATTCTTGCCCAGCTCAGATTTTCGTCTTTGATTTCTTAATCTGAAAGGGTGGATGCCTTGGAGCTGAAGAGTTAGCATGATATGCATTAACATTCAGTTTGTTACAAATGTCTTCAGCCTGATTATCCATGACCCACCTTCATTATATCTCATAACTTCTATAAAATAATGGAAGTTTTATACAACAAGCCAAGGGCTTTGTTGGTTTCAGTAGAACTATCTTGACTTAAGTGGCCTAAAGATACTGCTCTTTAAGATCACCAGTGTCTCTTGGAATGAAGTAGTCAGATGATAATACTTTGATGACGTATTCCTTTAAAGAATACTGAAGTATTGCAGTTTTATTTTGCATAGATACCAGATGAAACTGGGTACTAGCACCACAGTGTGAGTAGGTACAAGACTTATAGTAATATATACAATCCTTTCCTTTCACAAGGAGCTCGTGTATCTGGAGAATTTGCTAAGACTATAAATTACTATGCCAAATCCCTGTTGTATGCTTTTCGTTTCCTTGGGCAGTTTTGTAATAGTGACTGGCAGAAGACATTACAAATAGACCTGGAAATAGAAAGTGTAGCAGAAACATTTTTTTCCTTTACAATTCTTTTGTATCATGAAATAAAAAAGAAGAACTCTGTAGAGTATAGACCTATTGATCCGTAATGAAAATTTAAGACAGGTGCCCAAGATAAGTGCGCTAAAGTATCTCTAGAACTGCTTCTTTCTCAACACTGCCTATAGAGGGGAAATGGGATCACTAGGTCTGATGTAGACAACTAACTTTTACACAGCCAAGGTAAAGCAAAATTTTGTCCTCACTGTGCACCACAGTGGACAAGAACATCTTACAGATTTTCAGTAAACTTCTTTCCC
>NW_010553944.1:11064-11809 GCF_000687285.1 Phaethon lepturus | reverse complement strand
CATTGTCTGGCACTGCTGGAATTGTCTTCACAGGGTAGATTAAAATACTCACAATGAAAATGGGCACTTTGCTGAAGCTCACAGGTACAGCATCAGCTATGGTGACATTAGTAGATCAGGCAGTTATCTGGCTGGCAGTTAGTTGGACCATTTCATCAATTTGTTAGAAAAGAAATTTGATTTCTCTTTGATAGGTAGCAGTATTACGTTTACTGCACCATTTATCTGCCCTTTATTGACATTTCCATTTATGGACAGTGTATTTTCACACTTTTTTTTAGCTTAGCTGAGAAGCCAGGCCTTAATACCACAAGCAAACTCATGTACACACTCGTGCAACCTTCAGAAAAGTCTAGAGGAAAACATCCTTAAACTATATTTAGTAGCAGAGGAAATTTATTTAAAAGCTCCTCATTTATCAGGAAAATATTGTACCAATAATATTAGTAAAGTCATTAAAAACCTGGATTATGCACTTAATATTGCAACTGCCAACTGCTTCAGTCAGCCCAGGTCAAGAGCACAGTTTATGTGACCAGTACCTAACTTGTCAAATAATTAGGTTAAATTGCTAATGCCATTTGCAGGCTTCAGCCCCTGACAGGTATAGAAGGGAATAGAAGAAAAGCCATATTAATTTCCTGCATCAGAATCCCAGGTACCCTCATTATTCTGGTCACAGTTCCTATCTGCTCACTGCTGGCTGAACACACCTCTTGGATTCATTTTCCAGGGAAGAGACCTG
>NW_010553944.1:8567-11033 GCF_000687285.1 Phaethon lepturus | reverse complement strand
CGGCATTCCCTTCCTGTGCAAACCTCACTGCTTCTGTAAGGTCTGTGCCCATCAGCTTCTTCATGAGAATGTGGTAGTGAAGGAAACACAGCTCTGCCAAGTAATACCTTGTGAAGCTCACTGAGCTCAACCCCAGCTAAGTAATATCTGAAATGGATGTCTGTCAATAGCGTGCTTGGCTGGAGGTGCCAAGATCATCAGACCTTCACTTTGTGTCCTGGATTTTTCCAGTGAAGGCAAAGGACCACTAATACACGTGTTGCCAGTGAATAGCAAAACCAAGCTGCTCATGAGTGGAAATGGGTGGAGGCATAATTTGTGCGATCCCCTCCCATCTTACTGCCAGTAGAAACCTGCTCTCTGCCACCTCAGTGTGTTGCCAACATTCTGATTTGGTCATCTGCTCCTTTGCTATGAGTTCTCCGAGTTTGCTTTGAGTGCTAAAGCAGTAATTCTTAGCTATAAGAAGGAGCAACCATGGACAGTCTCCTGCTGATGTTCATCATGAAAACAAAGGTATGTATCAGTGTCTAGGAGGAAGGCTGTCCACTTGTTCATATTCCAAAAATTCTGAAAAAGTGGAAAATTTAAACAAAAGTGTTTAAATTGCTGTAGTGCCAGGCACAGACTTATTCTGAAGAGTTCTCCTTAGAAAGAAGAGACTTAACCCTCTTTAGTTGCTAGTCACTGAGAAATAGTATAGCAGTAATGCGGTCCCAGAAAGTGCTCTCTCCTCTGTGTTTCTAACACCCCTCTGCTTTTGACCATTTTGCCAGAAAAGGAGAAGAAAGCTTATGTCCTTCACAGGTCCCCATCCCTTCTGCTTGCTTCAGTATTAGTTTTCACTACAGGACATTAGGTGAGATTGAAAGCAGAATGCAGAACAAGGACATTTGAAAAGTATCGAAAATAAAGTGCTCTCCAACCCATTTTGTGGGAAGATGGTGTCTTTAGATTCCATCCTCTCCCTGGAATTTCATTAGAGCCCCAAATTAGTAGTGTCTGAAGGGAGAGAGCAGGTAGAGGTTCTTTACTCCTCCAGCTGTGCTCCCTACCCTAAAATACGGGGTCTCCTCTCATCCCAGTGAGTCCACAGGGACCTCCAACACAGTGGGATACACAACGGAGAGAGTCATGGCACCCAAGGGTGCAGGGACATTGTGGGGGTCATGGCTGGCTCTCCTGGCTGGGGGCACACTTTATTCTACTCTCTGCTTGTTTTTTAACAGATAATGCATTTGGGACTTGCCTTTTGTCAGCTTGTTCTTCTAAGGAAAGAAGACTTACATGCTCATGCCTCTTGCCTGAATGTGTACCTGCAATAGATGTTGAAGCTGTAGTGTTATTTTCATGTAATTTGACAAAGGGCTAGAAGTCTTGATGATCCTGTGTCCAATTCATGAAAATGAGGAGAGGAATAGAATAGAGTAGAATAGAATAGAGTAGACTAGACTAGACTAGAGTAGAACAGAATATTTCAGGTGGAAGGGACCTACAACAATCATGTAGTCAACTGTCTGACCAATTCAGGGCTGACCAAGATAATGCATGTTGTTAAGGGCATTGTCCAAGTGCCTCTTAAACACTGACAGGCTTGGGGCATTGAGCAGCTCTCTAGGAAGCCCGTTCCAGTGTTTTGAGCAGCCTCTGGGTAAAGAAATGTTTCCTAATGTCCAGTCTAAACCTCGCCTGGTGCAGCTTTGAACCCTTTCCACACATCCTATCACTGGATCCCAGGGAGAAGAGATCAGTCAGCACCTCCCTCTCCACATCCCCCCATCAGGAAGCTGTAGAGAGCAGTGAGGTGGCCCCTCAGCCTCCTTTTCTCCAAACTAGACAAGCCCACAGTCCTTAACCGCTCCTCATAGGACATTCCTCTTGGCCCTTTCACCAGCTTTGTTGCCCTCCTCTGGATGCATTCAAGGACCTTCACATTCCTCTTAAATTGTGGGGCCCAGAACTGCACACAGTGCTCAAGGTGAGGCCGCACCAACACTGAATAGAGCAGGACAATCACCTCTGTTGACCAGCTGGTTGTGCTGTGTTTGATGTGCCCCAGGATGGGGTTTGCCCTCTTGGCTGCTGACTCATGTTGAGCCTGCTGCCAGCCAGCACCCCCAGACCCCTTTCTGCAGGGCTGCTCGCCAGCCCCTCCTCTCCCAATTTATACTTGTGCTGGTGCTACTCTGTGGTAGTGTACAGAGCTTAACATCTGGTCCATGCCATGGAGTGCCCTAGGGTCTTGCTGCCCTGATCATGCAGACATACAGATCATGATTTACAAATCACAATCAGTGCCAGCTTTCCTTTGCATGAAAGCTACAGAAAGGGGTGAGCCTGGGGCACTCTGGTCTCCTCTGGATGTAAAGTTGGCATGTATGCAGGGAATATACCTAGACCTGGAAAACCTGCTTTTCGGAAGTAGATTGCTTCTATACCCTACTAAAGGAAATGGTTTTCCTAATC
>NW_010553944.1:0-8552 GCF_000687285.1 Phaethon lepturus | reverse complement strand
GGCGGGGGGAGGAAGGCAGGAAATGAGGCTTCATTAACTCTCTTTCTAACAGAACTGCTTTTCTCCTGCCACTACTTGCCTGTTACCTAAGTGTATTTTTCCCTCCAGTGATACTTTCTGTCTACAGCTGCAAATGGTGATAAAATCAAACCGTGCCCAGTAAAGAACAGCCTTGTAGACCTCTAATGGAAACTCAGGTGTGCTTGGATACAGCATGCGTGGCTCAATAAGTGGCAGTCCTTCCACCTGCTTATTAATCAACCGATACATAGCCTGAATTAAGAGAATGTTGTTCTCATATCCAGGTAACAGATTTTTTTAAGGTGGAAACATTAGCCTGAGCAGATTCCACAAGTGGAATAATGGCACTGTGACTAGTTACACTTTACTTAATGGTTTTCTCTTTGGAGGAAGTAAGATATGAGTAGTGGTAAGAAAAGGAGTTGTGGAATAATCACATCTGTCTTGCACCTAATTAGTTTATTTTCAGTAATCATAAAGACTATTTTCAGATGTTTCTGGTAATACATTTAATCTCTCCCTCCAGGGCTACAAAGAGGCCTTTGAGCTACGGACCTGGGAGTCTGCTTCTGCAGTTCCCTTTTAACTTGCCATGTTTAGCAGTTTGTTGCTTTTGCATAGGCTCCACAAAATTCAAAAATTTTCCACTTAGGGACTAGTCTTACCCATTTATAAACAGACATACTAGTGACAGGGTGTAGGTTTGGTGAAAGAATTGTATTATCTGGATTCATAAGTGGTTCCACAAGAATTATGCTGAGCAACATTCACTCTGATGCATATGAATGATACTAGCTAATAGAGTTAATTGCTGTCAGTTATTGAGAGTCTTTATGAAGCTCAGCTTTATTAGTTGCATTTATCTGACAGTGTATACTGAGTGTGTTCTTCCTGTTTTACTAATCTGTAGCTTACCAACATTCAAGTAGTCTAAACAGGGATCATAAATTATGTCAAAGAAGTTAAAGCAGATCACCAACTGTAACAGAATGAAACAAGACATGGAAGCTCCAAATCAATAGTATGGATCACCACAATTATTCAGTAACCAGTCTACGTTCCAGAGTGCTAAGGGGTATGTAACACATCTATTGATGTGTTCACCAGCCACGTTGTTCTCCTTCAGAGAACAACAATTTCCAGGAAGGCAGAAAAGCAAACGTCTGAGGTAGTCACTGCTTCAGCCATCTCAATCTAATCTATTTCTATGTTTGTCAGCAGCCTCAGGTCCTCACATAAGCCCAGTACAGTGCCTTGTCTCGATAGCTTGTGCTCTCTTATGGGTGTACTGAAAACAGGGAAAAATGCAGTCTTCCTTGGTCTTTACAATACAGAAGAGGCATAAAAGAATTATATTTCAAATTGCTGGTTAGCTTCATGGAATACTTTTCTTGTGCACATTGTCAGTATGAGGATGTATGAGCCACAGACATATCATCCAGTCACTGACTGTCTCTCTGAAACTTTAAATGTTTCTCTAATCACCTAGCGCTGACTGCATTCATTTAGAGTACCCATAAGAAACAATGTCTTCCTGTGGTTAAGAGTATATAGACACAACATTTGTATAATGCACTAATGCCGTGAAATCTCCCTTCACAGTCTTGTTACTCCTCAGAGGTTTTTCAGTGCATCTGGTAGGGATGTATAGGAGAATTAAGCCAAGGAGGACTGCTATTTGTAGTACAATCCCAAATCCTAGCAGAGCCTCACTGAAGTTTGTGAGACTTTTGTCAAACCAAGACTAAGTAGCTCAGGGCCAGTTTACGCTGGTTAATATACCCATGCATTGCCTATTGATCTTTAAGAAAATATTGAAAAGGACAGACAGCACACCCAATTATCACTACCAATAGACAATGAGTTAGGTACCTGTTGTTCAGCACTCCTTACTAAAAATAATGTGAAGTGATACATAATGAGAAGCAGAATGGGATCCTGTCAATCAGCAACATGTAGCTGTGAACTGCTACATATCAGTACCAAAGTGAGAACACCAGGAAAAGATATCATACCATGCTGGGTCATGGATGCAAAACTGAATAAGCATCGTGGAAAACTGTGGATTGTGTCTGACTCTTGCATTTAACTCTACTTTTGGTTGATTTTTACTGTGGAAAAAAACCCCAGTAGTCTGCCCCATCTTTCTCTACCTTTCTTTCATGCCTCTATGCCTTCTTGTTAGAAATTGCTATATTTCCTCCATTCTTCATGTTAAGATCCTTCACCTCCTTCTTGTATTCCAAAGGACATCCAACCCCCACCCTGCCAATCTGTCCTTTTGTCTTCATTTCTCAACTCGGAGGTCTTTTCAGTCCTCCATCTCCAGTTGTTTCAGTCCTTTTCTCTGCCAGGCATACCTTGGAATGATTCTGAGTGGAGAGAATGTATTTTTCAGCCAGGAAGAGATAATGGGTGCCTTCAAATACATATATGAGTGTGCATGCAAACAGATGTATCCTATCACCTTTCCTACACTGAAGTCTCAGAAAAATTCCTATACTTCCCCCAGAAGACCCCAAAACCCAAAACAAGAATTAGGGCACCTATTTTTACCATTAAACCTCAAAACCCTCTGCATTACCAGTTTTGCCACCTTTACTGACTATATTAACTATTCTGAGCTTACCATTGCTGCTTGTGGCAAGTTTTTTTTGATCTCTAGAAACATATGTCAGTATAGAGAACAAAAGCATGCTAAGCTTCTAGTATACCAGTGCATATTTTTTTCCCTTTTTGTGATCCTTTGTTGTGAAATGATATATCCTGGTGCAGATGAAGCCTCTGTGCCATGCAGCTGCATGGCTCAGCCTGGCCTCTAGAGACCTCTGGGACAGAGGGAGCCCCAGCTGAAGCCCAGTGCAATGGTTGGTTCAGTTTCACTTTTGAAGGTGCAGAGGCAGGAGCAACTCTCTCTCCCTTTCTTTATAGGTAAATCTTCAAACTAGTCCTGCAGTGACTACTAAGAGTTTAAAATACTCTGGATTTTTTTTTTTAACCTCACTATAATGTAACTTTCCCTACGATCAGCAGAGAACTTGGAGCTTGTTACAGCTATTTTGTTCCTTATGCATGTGGACCTCACCCTTGTGCTGAAGAAGACAACAGGTAAATTTTCTAGTATATTCCTCCCTAGCTGCAGGTGCTTCTGAGAACACCATCGCTTTGAGTTAAAATCCTTTGGAAAGGTGTGTGTTTTGCTATGATGAAGTCCAGAATAGCAGTTCTAGCCTGTATTACTGTGGCTTAACATTTTTCCTCTGCATGCCCTGTATGTTGTCCAGAAAACTCTTTAAACCACTCCACGGTCATAGAGTTCCTCTGACTCTCCAAATCTTCCCAGAGCCTGAGCTGTGCTAAGGCAACTGTCTTCCAGTTTGGGAATTACACAGAGCGCTCTCTCCGCTTATAACTTTAAGGCATGATCGAGTAGTGTTAACAGCTTGATTCAATCATTAACAAGAAGTTGCAAAAAGACAAGCAAACTACCACAGATGACAACAAACGGTTTGGCAAGCAGTGGGGAAGCAACAGCTGTGTCATCATATTTAAGGTGAGAGCCTGAGGCAAAGAAAACCTGAGTCCTTCTGAGGCAGGTGACCAGCACCTGGGAGTTGTTGCTGTTGATTTATTTAACTTGGTGCTGGGCCTCACTGCACCTGAGGTAAGCTATTCCTAGACTTACATACTCTGCATGTGCAGTCTATTTTTCCAAGAAAAGGGATTTTGAACAATGCTTGAAAATATTCCTTTCCCCAATGTTTCTGGTAATGAAAACACTGAACTAGCAAGTGAAGGTCTGTGTCTCAGGGAAATCTAGGGAAGCATGAACTATACAAGAACTTGGATAAAAGCTTGTTTTAAGCTAGTAGCTCAAGTAAAAGGACCTTTTAACTGAAAGGTTAAAAAGAAACTAAAAAAGCTGTTAATCATGCTCTGCAGGAAAACTGTAGACTAGATTTGCAGGGATCTGATTCCAGCTCACAGACTTTTACATGACTTTCAGTTCAGAAAGAGGAAAGGAAGATTGATGTTTGCTTTTTGTGCACAGGCTCCTCAGTGTGGACCGGCTTCAGAGAGATTGTCTCTAAAAAGCCAGCAGGATTCCCTCATAGCAGGAAAAGAATATTTTGCTGCATTACTTGGGTGAAATTGCCCTCGTCTTTTCTTAAAGTAGGCAGCTGGTGGGAGGGTGCTTCCATACTGCACCCTGCCCTCTCACTATAACTGGCTGCTCTCATACACACTCTCAGGCCAGGTGTTGTGGACAGATTCTGCAGCTCTTTCTTACTCTGTCCCTTGTCTGTTCCTCTTATCCTCTGCATTTCTGCAGGTGACATAATGATAAAGGCAGGACAGACAACAGGGCAGCCTGCCTCCATCTACAAATGTCTCCATTTACATACTCCTCATATGGCCTATATTGAGGGTTTTTTTAATTCATGGAAATGAAAAGTATCCTTTTTTGTTCTGCTCTTCACTGACTTTAATAATTTTACATCTGTCCAACACAGTTACACTCAAGGCTGATCTTTCTAGAGATGTAATGACTTCAAACCAGAAAGCATTGTCAGCATCGTGGTGAATTCCAGCTTTCCAAAAAATGGCAGAATTAGCGAGGGCTTAAAAATTTCTTATATTCCTTGAAGAGAATGGAGACTTGAAAACTAAAGTAAATAGAGTCACTCCTTAATGCACTCACTGGTACTTATCTATAATGCTATCAAATTAACTCAGCCTGGCGCATAGCTAGAGATACAGCTTGGTAGCACTCAATTTTTATCAGATTCCTTATTTTAGACAAGGCCAGTCCTGGTCTGAGCTGACATAGCCTCTAGTTTCTGTAAACATGTGAACAACAGAAAGATAGTTTACACAGGTCAATGACATGCAGATGTTCTATCAAATTTTGTTAGAATATTCTTATATTTCAGAGGTGAAAAAAAGGGAGGTTTTGGTGGTAAAAAAATTATTTCAAATATTTTTCTGGGATCTAGTGATTCTCTAGGATCAGACAGAATGACCAAATAGTGTTTGTGCTTTCTGGGGAAATGAAGGAGGCCCAGTAACCTACCATTTTCCTTGCCCTGTTATTCTGGGAGAGTCATCTCTCTTGGAAACACTGCATCAGTTACATCTAGCCACGCTAAGTGCCCTGTTCATTTTTGTTTCTCATATAAGTACTCTTCTTTGTGCTACATGGAATAAGATTAAAATAGGTTAATCAGTAACTAATTCTTCCAGCAGCAGCTGAACAGTCTCTCATGTGTTCCCAGCTGTAAGTAATCTAAAATCTGTCTTTTTTGCTTTTATGTAGGTACTGATATATTCCATACTGCTGAGTCTTCCAGCAGCAAATGAAGAATATGTATCTGTTCCTCCTTTCCATTTTATGTTTGCTTTTGAAAGCCACTGGCACCAAAGAGGCTATATTTGGTTATAATAATTTCACAGAATATCAAGTGGGCAACATGAACCTGATTCTCTCTGTTCCACATGGTGGGTCAATGGAACCCAAAGACATCCCTGATAGAGAGGCTGGCTGTTGGGATGTGAAGACATCCGCTTGTATTTTCTCTTATGAGTGTCCTCCTGGAAGTATTCAAAATTATAAGAAATGCAAAGTGTCTACCAATCAAGACAGGTATACTATAGAGGTGGCTCAGGCTCTTGCTGAAGAAATCAACAAAATTACTGATGGCTTCTTCCCGCATATCATTATAAACCACCTTCAGAGGTTCAAGATGGATGCTAACAGGGAAAAGGAAGAAGCTTCCTTTGGATTTCCCCAAGCAGAACAGGCTTGGGAGGAGTATATGGGATTTTTGACCACTGCAAAATCGCAGATGACAGGGGGACTGATTCTGGATATCCATGGACAAGCACATCCTGAACAGTGGATAGAACTAGGTTACACACTTTCAAAAACTTCCCTTAACTCAGGCCTCTCTTCTGCATTGTGTTCCTCAATTAGCCATCTGGCCAGTCAACTAGTCAATGTGCCTTCTGAGACTTTGGTTGTGGGAAGCAGAAGTTTGGGTAAATATATTGAAGAACAAAATAACAGTTATGTTTGTGTGCCTTCTCCATCCAATCCTAGCCCAAATAATGGGAACTATTATAGTGGTGGATACATAACAAAGACTTTTGGTTCCCGTAGTTCTGGCACCGTTGATGCCATTCAGCTTGAACTACCTCAGTGGGTAAGGGCAGCTGAAGAACGTCCCAGATTTTGTAAAGCCGTAGCAAGGGCTGTAATGAAATTCTGGCAAACTAACTACTGCAGCCAGTACCACCATGAATTTCTGCCATGCTGAAAGAGGCTCTCTTGTTAAGGTACCTTTCCATAATACAATAATGATCTGGAACAACAGAACAACTGATACACCTCGAACATTTAAGCCTGCAATAATTGTGGATGCTGGTGGAAAGAAACTAACCTGCAAAGGAATACAGAGACATCGACATAGAGAAAATCCACAGCTAATACCAGCAAGTCCAGTAACACACAGCTTTGTACTAGACCCAGCATTGAAAAGACTGCTTGAAGATGAGTGGGTATATTTGGAAGCATCACTTGCTTGGTATGCTTTTTTGTGCTTAATTTCTTTCCAGTAGCATCTTCTATTTCTAGCATATGATAAACAACTAATCTTCTAATGAATTCTGTGCAGTGCAATGCCTTAGTAGATCATCTGTTCAAAGAAATGAAGTGTCTCTCCTTTTCTTGTGACACTTAAGATAATTGGACAATATAATTGTGTAAAATGCTTGGGGCTGGGACCAGATTCTATTTGGTGTTTATAAAGCCCTAGGAGTTGGAACTCTTCAAGTAAACAGTAATGCTGAGCAATGACATGCAGTCTGAACTACTTCAGGTTTTGTTAATTTGATGAATTATGAAAAAAAGTCTGAGAGCATTATAGCACTGTAATTTTGTCACAGTTTAAATAGCACAACAGTAAGGTAGTAACTGGATGGAAGGCTGCTAAAGATATCACATACATATACATTTTTGACAGTTTTCTTTACAGCACAGTTCCCTCCTGAGAGCTGGTCCATTGATTTCATTCAGCATAGGATTAAACACTTGATTGTTATTGGGAACGATATTACATTATAGATGGGCTCTTCTGCACAGTGGAGAATATAGTGACATGAATAGACGTGAGTACTAATCAGCTCTTGGAAAACACAGGCAATTAATAAGGAAAACCAAAGGGAGCAGGCAGCAAGACTGAAAAGAGTAAAATTAAAAAATTAAGAACCTCTGAAATCCTATCAGTGCTAAAGGTTGGGTAAAAAAGAAAAGAATGACTAAATAGTCAATTCTGAGTAAACAGTCATTTCTGAGGATGTAAATAGTCAGTTAATAAACTGAAGTGGGCTGTCTTACAACCACAGTAAAATTCTTTAGTTCTAACTATATGTAGGGACAATACGAAAGAGAAAATCTTACACAATTATAAAACATAAAAGCATCAAAAGAAGTGGGTAAGGAGCTCTCTGAATCTGAATTGAACATTTTCAATAATCTTTGAAGACTAGGCAATTTTCAGGTAACTGGAAGAGAGCTGATGTAGCTGTCTTTCAAAGGCAAATAGGATTTGGGGAACTACAGGGGTGTTAACTTTCATATGCTAATTGTTAATCATAGGGCGGATGAAGGGAACACAAGTAGTACATGGCAGATTACGTTTTGTCTGGTGCCACTTGGTTTGTCTGACAAGCTTGATTTTAGTTTTAATCACAAGGTCGCTTAATGCGGTAGGTTGAGCCTGGCAGACACTAAGTGCCCACCCAGTTGCTTGCTTACTTCTCCCAGTGGGATGGGGGCGAGATTTGGAAGAGCAAAAGTGGGAAAACTTGTGGGTCGAGATAAAGACAGTTTAATAGGTGAAGCCAAGCTGTGTGTGCAAACAAAGCAAAATAAGGAATTCATCCACTATTTCCCATCAGCAGGCAGGTGTTTAGCTACTTCCTGGGGAGCAGGGCTTCAGCACGCTTAATGGTTACTCGGGAAGATGAAACCATAAACACCTTGATTTCCTCCTCCATTCCATGAGCTCTTATTGCTGAGGAGGACATTACATGGTATGGAATAGCTCTGGTCAGTTCAGGTCAGCTGTCCCAGCTGTGTCCCATCCCAGCTTCTTGTGCATCCCGAGGCTATTCACTGGCAGTGGGAAAAAAAACCCATATTGATGCTGTGCGGGCATTGCTCAGCAATGCAACAGTGGTGTGTTATCAACACTGTTTTAGTCACAAATCCAGAACACAGCACCGTACAGGCTGCTGTGAAGAAAATTAGGTTCATCCCAGCCTGACCCAGTACCGTTGATCATAATATTTTAAAATATACTCCAAGATATTTTGCTAAAAAAAAAAAGCAATATTACCTCTAAATCCATCAGAGCCCTGTAACAAGTTGAAGGCAGGTAAATCACTGCAAGTCATTATATAGTCAATTCACCAGAAGACAGTCTTTCCAAGAAGGCCAGCAGATCACAGAATCACAGAATCACTAAGGT
>NW_010553943.1:0-756 GCF_000687285.1 Phaethon lepturus | reverse complement strand
TGGGCATCACATTTTCTAACTTCCAGTCAACTGGGTCCTCCCAAATCCAAAATATATAATTATACCAGCTATTAGAAAGAATGTTAACTCTATCCCAGCTGAAACCGAGACAGGTGGTTTATAACAGACTTCCTCCATGATATCTGCCTTGTTGGCCTTCCCCCTGATTCGTGTGACTATTCTTCAGAGACAGCTCTTCACACTCTATCCATTTCTTGACGTAGAAGGCAATGCCTCTGCCCTCCGTTCTCACCTGTCCATCCTGAAACAGCCTGTAGCCATCAATAGCTATACTCTAGTTGTGGGAGTCATCCCACCAAGTTTCAGTAATGACCAGTGACCAGTTCATAGCTTTCTAGCAACACAGTGGCTTTCAGCTCCTCCTGTTTGTTGCCCATACTGTGTGCACTGGTGTAGATGCACTTCACTTGGGCCATTGATCCTGCCGCTGTTTTTTTGGGAGAAGCCCTAATTCCTGCGTGACTGTTCTCAGGTGCTTCCGTGGTTTCTAACACATTCAGAACCCTTGTGTCTGCTGCTGTGGGGATCTCCATCTCCTCCACTGAGATGGCTAAGGTGCTGCGCACATTAGTACAGGGACGTTTCATGTGTGTTCCAGTGTACTCGGCATATTGTGGAGCAGACTAAAGGACCTCGCTAGCACACTGTCCCTCAAACATTGGCCTGTTGCTCCCAGGCTTATCACTAGCGATCCTGGTTTTGTGTCTTTCCCCCTTCAAATCTAGTTTAAAGTTC
>NW_010553942.1:25722-86901 GCF_000687285.1 Phaethon lepturus | reverse complement strand
ACTGGCTATTAAAGACTGAGGCAAAGAAGGTCCTTCTGTTGTGTCATCATGCTGTATGTTGGTCTTGTCCTGCAACTATTTCTCACCTAGCTACTACATATACACACAGTAGTAATACTTAAGCCTGTTTAAGTTCATTAATTTGAGTTTTTTAAGTTCAGGATAGACCAATTCAATGAATGAATATGAACTTCTGCATAACTGGCCATAGTAAATCCTGCATCTAGCCATGTGTTCGCATTTCTAAATAGTTTGCCTTACTAAAGCATGCTTCCCTCTCCAGCTGTTCAATTTCTACTGTAGACACGTAGTGTGACTTGTAATGTTATTCAGGGGTTGTTTAAGGGTTAAACTACAACCTTTTCTTCTCCATAAAAAGAAGGACCTTACAAAAAGCAACTTACGAAAATCTTCTTAGGAATTGTTATGTTCAGCAGCAACAGCTGAAAGCATTTAGTTTATGAGCCAGTATTCATCTTCAAAGACTTCTTTCTGCCCAGAAAAGAAAGAACAAGAGATCAATTAAGATCTCATCCAGTGTGCTAGTAACAGTGGGAAACATACCTCACACAAGTCATATAATCTTGGAATACATCCTAAGCAAACCAAAGTCTGATTTTCACTTTCCTACCTTTCATAGACTGCACAGATGCTGCTTCAGACTGAGTTGACCAATTTTGGGAAATGTGAGCAGAAAGAACTTTTGGGAGCTCAGTTCTGAAAAAGGAAATTATAAGCAAGGTACAAGGTTCGTCATTATTTAGCACACATTATCCAGGTGATAGATGACCAGTCTTTTTATTTAGTGTGATGTCATTCCTATGTAAAATCTGTAGCGCATGGAGCAGGAAAACTGCATGTGGTACATTTCCCTATTTAATCCTCAAAGCAACTCCATCAAACTGTCATTTTTATATTAAATATGGAATTAATTATAAGATTATGAGATTTCATAGCAAGGGTTATAAAACTACTGTTTATTCATCTGAAAATGCTTAATTAGGTTTATTTATAACAGGTTTTCATATTTTGTTTAGAATATTCCATTATGTTCCATGAAGGAATACAGCTCCCTTAGACATGGGCCTAAGCATAAGCCTGGGAGCCATGCTTGAATTTTCCTAAAGATGAAAGTTTCTCAGATGTTAAGCCAGCTTGGCTCTCTACGAAGGTACAGATGAAGACTCTTACAGTGGTGAAAATTTCCTCTAATTTCTAGAAAGAGAGCTGGTGCAAGCTCCTCGCTAATTTTAATGGTAGTCAGGAGCTGTTTTTCTGCATGGAGAGCAATGGGAACAGCCTCTCATCCCACTGGTTTTCTACGTCAAATTCAGAACATTTGCAAAGGTGGATTGTATTTTGGGGGGGTCCATTTTATGGCCATTGTAAATTCTCTGTTCTAAGGTCTTGAGACCAAAAGGACTGATGTAAGAAAACATATAACTTGTAACAGTGGTCCTTATAAATCTTAGCTGCATACAAAAGAACAAAGACAATAAAGAGACAGTGAACAGACTTTCAGACCAGGGGAATAGAAGAAGGTTTATTTAGAGGAGACTCACTACCAGACTGGTTTGACTTGAATAACGTTTGTAATCTGTAATGAGGCCGTGTTATGTGAGGTGAATACAGAGTGATGTTCCTTTGGGGGGGAGAGAACACTTTGTAGGACTTTTCTGTGACCCTAAAAGTACCACTTACTGTGGAGTCAGTCTTACAGCACCAAATTACAATTCCAAAAGTGCCTACAATGAGTGAAGGTAAACAGCCCCGTGGAGCAGAATTCACTAACGTGCCTATCAGGAAAATTATGCTTATTATTATTTTGAAGTAGTAAATAAGTGAACCTTTGCCCTGTTTGGTTCAGTGTGGGAGCACTCACATGCTTCTGCTTGAAGAAGGCCAGGGAAAAAGAGGGCAAAAGTGGCTGGACAAGACCCTTTTTCAACCCTCGTATACTCAGTGGGTTCCATCAGCTCAAAGTATAGCTCCAGCTACCGCACTAATCTCATTTTGAATCCAGCCTTTGATTTTTGTTTTATGGCAATGATTCAGACACAACATAGTTAATAAGCAGCATAAATGCCTCCATTCCATTTTCAGTTATGCTCTTTCACATTTTAAGAGAGACATACCTACAGATCTATACTTAAAAGACTTTTTAGAATATTCTTCACAGTTCTTACACTGCAAGCCAGATCCTTTGCAGTAATTCAGTTCAGACAAACTGGAAAGCAGCATCTCACAATATCCTCTTATGGAATAAGGTATGAGGTCATTTTGAAGGAAAAAAATATATAATTGCACAAAGGATTGGTTTGAACTACATTAGTTAACAGAAAGTTAACTCCAGAGCCACTGATTTTGCAAGTGCACTTAGAGCTAAGTTTGGTCTTAGAAACCAGAAAAGTGGTTAACTGTTTCCAGCTGTGCTTAGAAAACAAGGTCACCTTCAAAAGAGACTTTTACCACGAAACTTTTGAAAGAATTGACACCCACAATTCTCACTGTAGCAATTTTTCTGTAAGAGACCACCATTGCATCTTATTTCTGTGTGTAAGTGCATACAAAACTGTATTTCTGCTTTGTTATGTACATGTTTACACAAAGTCATGAAGGTTTCAGGGAATTACAGATGTGAAAGTCCCGCTTAGTGCAGGTGTGTTACAGTCATGCCTTTTCTTTATAACAGCATGATTCATCTCCTTTAAGACACAGAAATGAAGACAAAAACCACAGGCACTGGTGTGCTACATTTCAGTATCCTGTGTATAATCACTACAGGAAGAACGCCTGCATAGTTTACAAAACCTTCATCTTTTTTAACCATTCTAAACTTCCTGAATGTAATTCTATTAAATATGAACAACTCCTGAAGAATTCTTTCCCTGACCCTATACAACCCTTTTTCTTCCCCAAAAAGCAGATTGATAAGAAACCTTACTTACACATACAGCTTTAAAAGCCACCAGGCATTTCAGCATGTGGGATGGGTTGATGCTGTTGGCAGGATACATTTAATTCTTACTGTAAATTTTAGACAAAGGCAACAGCACCTTGAAATGGCCCAGCTGTTAATATTTGTGGCAGCTATTTGTATGGTATTTCACTAGTACATGGTGGGGACAGACTCAAATTACTGACTTGAACAATTGGGTATGTAGATAATGAGAAACGGTGGTTGGATAATGTAATACGGTAGTGCCAAGAGTAAGCAGTATAATATGTCAGCAGCTTTTTATTGAATTAAAACGCGATTTTTAGGTAGTAAGTACAGTGCAGTTTCAGTGCTGCTACTTTACACATTTTCTGAGACCTTTTCATCTCAAAAGTTCTAAAAAACCAAAATATAAGTGAGATACAGAATATTCTTACCTCTGGGGTGAAACTGAGCAGCTGTTTAACATCACATACAACAGCACAGTTTAGGACAGCAGTTGCTAATGTGGGAAAACATACCCAGATGTTGACTCCTTGTCATTTTAGGATCACATCTTGCTTAGATATTCATGCTCAGAAGACTGAACTCTTTCATGCCTTTGAAAATTCTCTTTTCCCCTCAAATTCAGATATGAGAGGAAACTGTTATTTTTTTCCACATATAAAAGCAAGATGTATATATGGCTTTACTGACATTTCTCAAAGCCCCTGGTCTCAAGGCTTTGCTTTCTTGGACTTCAGTACTGTGGTGACACATGCATGAACATTTGCATCTGAAAAGGCAGATGGGAAGGGGGAGGAGAAGGGACTTACTGCCTTTACTTCCAGACAAGGCTCATGGAAAGTCAGAAAGGGTCCTCACAAGGGTCACATAGACATCCTTAAGGACTGGTAGCTAATTTTGACAGCCACATTAAAGGTTGTCTCAAGACCAGAAACTAATTTTCCAGACTAAAGCAATTTCAAATCCCCAGACTGTTATCTGACTTAAATACTTTAAAATTTTATTCTTATGTTCTTTTATGCACAAAAGTATTTTGAATCATGTAGCCACATTTATGTATGAAAGGAAGTCCAACACACCTGCCCAGGACTAATGTGTTCTAATAGGTGCTACAAGTGAGAGATTCAGAGCAACAAAATGCTCCCAAGTGCTCTGCCTTGGGAAGTCCAAAACCTGCTGTTTTATATACCTATAAATGTGTACATATATATGTCAAATATATTTTATATGCTGACCCAGCCACCATGCACAAAGCTAGCAACAAGTTCACAAGAGCACTGTGCTTAAGAAGTGCCACTCTAGACTAGGCAGCAGCTGGCTTGGTCCTTATCAACAAGAAGTTCATTCAGGCTGCCCGAAGATGATCTTCAGCTAATGCTGAAGCACTGTGCTTGGTTTTAAGATTTTCCTCAGACACTGATTCAGAGCTCAGTGCAAGCCTATACAGCTTAGGCAGCGACTGGTTTGTTGAATGTAAGCAAATCTGTCCACGGGCACACAGTTGCCTGACTGATCACGTAAATATAGCTTGGATATGTCCTCAGTTTTCAGCTGGAACCACACAGAATAAATATGACCACAGAATAAGCCTAAAAGGAATAATTTTTCTCTCCATCACAAAGTCATGCAAGTACTAAGTGTTACTTAACTTTATTGGAGTGGTTGGGGGGGGAGAAATTATTTCAATATCCAATTTAGACATCCATTTTTGACACATACTTTTGACATTGTGCCACAGTTCTTCTCCAAAGCCCAAACACTAAATATTCAGTTTTACATTTACCAGGTCCAGCTAATCTCTTGTCCATGGGTTGCATTAGCAAGGCAACAACACGCCAGTTGATAATGACTTACTAGCACAGTCCCAGAACAGATGTTACAAGGAGATCACCCGTCAGGCGTGGCTTTGGGAGTTTCCAGTCAGAGCACATAACAGAAGACTGATCCCCTGAGCCTGAGAAACAGATGATTATTAATGGGACTTATATGACAAAGTTTTTGGCTTAGTCCTGTAGAGTTCAAGGACTGAAACAAACCTGGAAGAAGTTCACCACAAGGATTGCCAAGGAGAACAGCTGCTTAGAGAAAAAGAAAAAAGCAGTGACCCACAATTCATAGTGGAATGGGTGGAGTTCAGTCAATAAACAAAGTGTAGACACAAAATGAACTGAAAACCTTGCTGCTAAGTAACTGTGAAGTTTCAATACAAAGGTGATTCTGAAGCTCTAAACAAGGCAAAATGTCTTAGAAAAAAACTGGCTGCAGGAACCAAAGGGGTATGATGTCACTAATAACATCCCCTAAAAATAATGGTTTTATTTATGGTAATGGTTTAAATCAGAGCCTTGGTGATGATATTTTAACCAAGGTTAACTAATACAGTTAACTACAGATGAAGACCATATGGAAACCAAAGTAACCAAAGCTTTCAATGCAAAGGGGCAGGTCTAACCTGTCCCACTCAGGCAAACGAAAACGTGTTCAGCAAGGCAAGAAGTGACAAAACTTTTTTGAAGAATAATTTTTTTAAAGTCGCATCAATGATTATATATTCAACACAGAAATATTTAAAGTACAGCTGCAAAAGCAAAGAGCTAACTAAACAAAAGTAAAAATTGTCAACAATACCAGAGTAAATCCTTCAGGTAGCCTGGGAGAACATGATGATCCAAAGAGTCTTACCTTTATTCTCCTTGCTAGACTAGCAGGAAGATTGAAAGGAGGATAACAGGGTTAGAAGGAGGATATAAAATCTTTTTGCTTCATCACCTCTCCAGAAAAGAGCAAAGAAAATGGTTAGAGATTAGAAAACACAAAGAAAGAAAAATAGTGTGCTGGCAAAGAGGGGAAAGATCATAGCATCCTTCAATTACACGAAAAGCTCTTGTCAAGAAGAAGAAAATCATCTGTTCTACTTCCTTATGGTGGAAAGAAGAGGTAGTGACAGCATCAAAAGTTAAACATTAAGAAAGAGCTTTGGCATAGATTTTCTGGGAAGGTCATGGAATTTCCATGGCTGGAAAAGGTTAGAAAAACATCTTACAGGAAAAACCATAGGTATAGCTGCTCTTAGTTTAAGGACTTCATGACCTCTTGAAACAGGACTGTTTTCTATGATTTGACATCTTAAGCAGTGATGATAAACTTTATAGACTTTCCTTTGAACTCTTCAGATGTCATTAAGATTATCCAGACCCTTTATTCTAACAATTACTCATTACATAGATAGCGAAGGCTGAGTTGCAGGAAGAGATGACATCCTTTATTTTTCCAACTACATCAGTCTGAAAAAATAGTATTTGAGGCACACGTGCTTTTCTAAGAATAGCAGACAGGAAAACAACACATTCCCATTAAAAGGACTGACTTGCTAGTTGAAGAGCAGGTGTACTTTGCACTAGCTTTTAATAAGAGGTCATGATGTTACACCATTCTTATGGAAACAGTAAAAGTTAACATGCTGAAATACTGTATTTAATACCACAAACAAATTTTAGTCTAGTTAGCATACTCACTGTTCCAGTTAAAAATGTACATTTATCTCCACAGTTGCTATATTTCATACTGAGAAGGATAAAGATCTCTCATGTGAGCTGAATTATGATTTTTTCCCCCTATCATTAAAAGGGAAATAAGATAATGGTCAAATGGGAATAATGGTGAGAACTCAAGTATTATTTTTAGCATGTGGTCAAGGACTCCAGTGACAGGAAGAGATAAGTACCAGCCTAGTCTGATCATATGGTTGCTGATCGTCCTTCTGCAGGATGCCCTGTCATACATGCACTCAGTTGTGACAACTACTCATTGCCTGTGCATTCCTCAAGAAGAGAACAGCAAGGTCTGGGTTGCAAGAACAATTCTTCCTTCCTGTTCAAGCCCCCACATGAAGCTGTCAATGGAAAGGAGAAAACAAAGACTGGGAAGGTTTGTTCATGAGACTATCTTTGGCCTTCTCTGGAAAAAGGTGGTCATTACAGGAGTCTTCTATGAAGAAAAATTACTTGTAGGCAATTTTTACAGGTGATTATAAATAACCTTTCTGTTTACGAGAAGTATAACCACTTCAGTCATAAGACAGAGACCAGTGCTGTTGCACAGTACTGTACCTCCCACTTCACTCAAAATAAAACTAGATGCCATCAACATAAACTGATGCACATAGCCTTCTTTACAAATCTTATATTTCTTTCACATTGTTCCCTCTTAAATAATCAGACATGCTCTTCAGCCTATTTCTGTACTTTCTATTTACCTCTACAATGACCAATGAAAAAAATTTAGGACATGTTGCTAGAAACTGTATTCTGCAAACTCTACACATCTATTGCAGCTGAATTTCCCTTATTCCTCCTAGAATAAGCTTTCCAGAGTTTTTCATCCTTTCAGGAAAACTTCCATTCCATTCCATTCCATTCCATTCCATTCCATTCCATTCCGTTCCGTTCCGTTCCGTTCCGTTCAGTTCCGTTCCATTCTGTTCCATTCTATTCCATTCCATTCCGTTCTATTTTGTTCTGTTCTGTTCTTTCCATGCCTTTAGCCTATTTTGGAAAAGTTTCTATTGCCCAGTTTTGTATGGCCTTTATAGGCCTTGGTGTGTATGTACCAGATAACTTTAGAAATGTAACATCAGGCAATTGCTACACCACTAGACACTAATTACATGACATCACTGCAGGCCAGTCTATTAGATCAAAATTTATCTAGCTTTTTTCCTCCATTGCAAATCCCATGAAAGAGCTGATATTGCAGTTGGAAACCCTTTTATATGCAAATCAACAAGTCTGTCTAAGACACAAACAAATATAATTTGCGTTGTTAGCTATAGCCTAGAGACTCTGCTTGCAACATTTGGTCAAACAGAAGCAGAGACTTTTCCCTGGTGATCTTCTCTTTTACGTAGATCAAAGACTTTCTAGCCTTTTATTGGAGCCAGTTTAGGAATTAAAAGATGACTTGGCCTTATTCAAACATCGGACTTCCATAATACTTGGAACGGAATTAGAAAGCCTTAGCAAAGCCTGTGGTTTAAAATTTGCACTTCTCCTTTAAGCTTAGAATCAAATCATATTTTCAGTGTTAACTATGTTAAAAAAACAGCCTCTCTGATAACCAATTAAAATTGCAGACATCTTAGCTGTACAAAATCTCTAGTGTGTTTATCTGTTTGAAGGAACTCGGTCCTCACCTCCAAATGGATAATATTCAGCACCTACTAAAATCAAACCAAGCCAGTTTATAGAACAGAAATTATGTCCTTAATTATTATCCAGGTATTTTTATCTGTTGTTTGTATATATGTGAGGTCAGCTGTACCTTTGTAAATAAACATAGGAAAAAAATTCAAAGTGACTGCATGTGTAAAAAGAATTCCAGCTAAACAGGCAAAGTCATTTTTGGAAGGAAAGCTGCAAAACTTTTCAGCAGGTGTCCCTGTGTAAAATGGCTGTGTATTAACATGCTACAGCAGCAACTGGCTCCTTATGAATGTCTCAAAGACAGCAGTGGGCTTTGACCCTCTGTGACCCTCTTGCAGTAAACCACAACTTCAACTCATCACTTTGAGCACTTGTACCGCAACAGTCAGAAACGGGAAGCGCGGAACAAGCCCTACAACACGAGCATGAAGCAGGTTCCGTCAGGAGGAGAATAACGCCACAGAACACAACTTGTCTCCAACTCTGAACTCAGACTGACTGTGCGTGCTCCCGAGTCAGAAATGGACCTTCCAGGTTCTGAAAGCCGAACTGTCTTCTGAGCCTCTAGCACCCAATCCATTTTTGGCTGTACTATTTAAAGCAACATCTGCTTACCAGGCATGCCTGACTGAAGGGAAAAAGCCCACACGGTTGTTAAACAAAATAAGAAGTAATTATTGAGGTAAGGTGCCACTACATGGCAGTATGTCACTACTGGAAAAACATGCTCAAGCTATTCTGTCCCAAAGCTATACAATAATGGGTGTTTTTCCATTTCTTTTTCCCCTTTAACATCATATTAAAAGCACCTTATTAATTTAAATTTCGTCAGGGAAAAGGGATAAAACTGAAGGTTGTCTTTGGCTAATTTGTTTATTGATCATGCACAGAAAATAAGATTTACATTTCTGTAATTTCTACGTAATAGGGAGAAAGGCTTAATAAAATTTTAACAGAGGAAATATATTAATATTGCAACAGCGTCAATCTTAATGAATTCTGATCGTTTCCAATTATTTCCTGATTTTGAAAAGCAATTTCAACAAATAATGTCTATTAAAGGCTATACCTAATCAAATATTAATGTATATTTGTCACTTTCTTTCATATTTCATCAAGTATCAGTAAGTCCAGTATATTTTTTGCCAGAATCTTGTTATAAAGTAACCTTATTTATTACATACCATATCTTTGCCTACTACAATAAACTTAGAAAAGCTCTGAGAGAAGAGAGGAAGATAAAAGAAAAAGAGAAGAAACAACAATAGTCTTTTAATCTTCTGTGGACTCTTTGTAATGTCAGTTACCAATAGATCTCCTTTTCCAAGCAACCGGCATGTAACTTGTTCCAAAGATAGATCGGCAGAGCACCATGCACAGTAGGGGGAAAAAAAAACCACTGGCATCCATCCCCTAAGAAGGTATTTCCAACCAAGCCAAAAGCCTGGTTTATAAAGCCCACGGGGACGGTCATCCATTTAGTCATCTGCAGACAAAACCACAGAATGTCCTTTCTTCCTAAAAAGCAAAATTCACGTAAAGTCAGATGTACAGGGAAAAAAAAAAGTCTGTTCCCAAAAGCTTATGTAAACAAAGAGGATTTGTGGGCTCCACATCTCATGGATTTTTTTTGTTCTGCTGCATTTTTATCTGCTGGAAAAAATGAACACAGGGCTGTATTACCAACTGGTGGTTCACAGAATTTCTTGAGAGTGCAATGCAGTAAAGTACCATTCTGTTTGGCATGTTTCAAATGACCATTTCAGGAAGAAAAATTAATACTGTAAATGTGTCCTGGTTTCAGCCAGGATAGAGCTGGTTTTCTTCACAGAAGTTAGTGTGAGGCTATGTTTTGGATTTGGGATGAGAAACCAAGACAAAATGATACATAAACACCTTTGCCTTCACCCGCTCAAAAATCTGTGGTTGATGTACGCACACAATGTAAAACTTCATAAATCCAAGACTGTCTGAGACAAAACAGGCAGGTGAATTACTACAAAGACTAGCAGGATGAGAGCCATGGGCTTGGCTGCTGGTTTGTGCTCTAAAAAGGTCTTCTGGAGGCCAAGCTCCCTGAACCTTGAGGTCCTGGACAGCAACTCCCTCTCAACATTCTCTCGGGAAATGCAAAAGAGCAAGCTCATTCCTAAGTTCAGCTGGGACTATGAAACAGAAAGGCTACCCATAGGAAAACAGAGCTAGAAAAGATCTCAGAAAGTTGTGTAGGAAATTCCTGATTCCTGTGCAGGACCCATTATGCCATGCCAATGGAGGTAAAATCCAGAGTGTGTTGTCTTCTGTGGAGAGCAGTACTCTAGGAAGCATAAGGGACAGTTGCAGTATGCACCATCGACGGTGTTTGTCATCAATGACTCTGGTGCTTCGTGAGTGGAAATGTGCTGCCACGGCAGCAAGGGCTGAACACAACAACAGTCAGGAATTAAGCTGACTTAAAGAAAATGCCCAGTTGTTAAGTTAATTTTTATAATGTAGAATAACATCATTTAGTCTGCTGGAAGCAAAGGAGGCCAAATCACTCTCCAGCACTCCCTCTCCCACAAAAACTTCTCACTTATTTTGCTGCTAACGACCACCAGTCCCTTCCCTCTTCTCTCTGTGCACTCTTGCAGTGGTCCTTCCTGTGATTTAGATACATTAGAATTGCAAGCATGAATAAGTACCTCAATTTTCTATCACACTGTGTAAGTACAACAACATTTAAACTAATAAATGGTCATTCTTCATTTTTTAAAATAGTTTTATTACTCATAATGGGAGTTTCTGTACTTATTCATTACATTTGCCAAGGCCCTTCTTTAGGAATTGATTCTGAGTTTATATTACAGTATGCTCTGGATTAATATCAACGTGTAATTCTAAGCCACTTTTGTCTTGCCTTACTTGATTAATTTAATGTCTTTTTAAAGACACAGCTCTATGTGACATCATTACACTGCCAGATTTATAACAGCCAATGAAGTCACCATTATAGCTTCTCATAATTTTCCTCTTTCACCAATGGTCTAATATGCCATTAGTCCTACTTCCAATTATGAATCTAGCTTCTGGACAGGTAACCTTTACCTAGAATACAATATTTAACTCACAATAATGGTAAGACTTACTTTACAGTGACATTTTGATTAATAAACCATAAATCAGTATTACCAAATTTCAGTATATTTCATACAGTAGATATGAGAAACAGTGTTAAAATATAAGGGTTAATGTTAAAAATGTTGCCAATATTTCTGAAAGAACTATCATAGAATCATAGAAACATAGAATAGTTTGGGTTGGAAGGAACCTTTAAAGGTCATTCAGTCCAAAGCCCCCGCAATGAGCAGGGACATGTTCAACTAGGACAGCCTGACCTTGAATGTTGCCAGGGGTGGAGCATCTACCACCTCTTGGGGCAACCTGTGCCAGTGTTTCACCACCCTCATTGGGAAAAATCTCTTCCTTTTATCTAGTCTGAAATCTGCCCTCTTTTGGTTTAAAACCATTACCCCTTGTTCTATCACAACAGGCCCTGCTAAAAAGTCTGTCCCCATCTTTCTTATAAGGCCTCTTTAAGTACTGGAAGGCTGCAAGAAGGTCTCCCCGGAGCCTTCTCTTCTCCAGGCTGAACAACCCCAACTCTCTCATGCTGTCCTCAGAGGAGAGGTGTTCCATCCCGCTGATCATTTTTGTGGCCCTCCTCTGGACCCGCTCCAACAGCTCCATGTCCTTCCTGTGCTGAGGGCTCCAGAGTTGGACACAGGACTCCAGGTGGGGTCTCACCAGAGCGGAGTAGAGGGGCAGAATCCCCTCCCTCGACCTGCTGGCCACGCTGCTTTGGATGAAACCCAGGAGACAACTGGCCTTCTGGGCTGTAAGTACACATTGCCAGCTCATGTACAGCTTTTCATCCACCAGTACTGCCAAGTCCTTCTCGGCAGGGCTGCTCTCGATCCCTTCATCCCCCAGCCTGTACTGACACCAGGGGTTGCCCTGACCCACGTGCAGGACCCTGCACTTGGCCTTGTTGAACCTCATGAGGTTCACACGGGCCCATTCCTCAAGCTTGTCCGGGTCTCTCTGTATGGCATCCCGTCCCTCAGGTGTGCCAACCAAACCCTCAGCTTGTTGTTGTCTCTAAACTTGCTGTGGGTATAGTTCTTTACAATTTTTAAATCCTAGTTTAAAATCTTCTTATTTTTCCTGTTTGTACCTATTTTTAACACAGAAATTTCCTTATATAAGGCCATGCATATGAAATTACATTCAGTATTATATTGCATATTCTGTTTTCTATTCCTTTTATCCTTCTTAATAAGTGATTCAATATGTTTTTTTGCTCCTCATACTAAATCTAACATCATTAGTATAGAGAGTATGTGTGAAATTAATAACTTTCTATAAAAACATTAATTTTGGCAGTTCAAAGATTTTCAGCTGCCTTGTGCAGGCTGTACCTTTATGTCTGCATGCTTGGTCTTGGCTCAGTCGCGTTTTTCCCTTTGCTTTCAACCCTCAGTTTCAGGGTCTCTTGGATGACAAGGAGGGCCATATGCCTCTTCTTTCGGCCCCAGTGTAGTTTTTGAGGCTCAAAGTATTTGTTCTCATTTCTTAACATTTAGACTTTTGCGTGTGTGTGTGTTGAATGGTACCACAGCTTTGATGATTGATGACAAAAGGTTCGCATCACAAAAAGGCAGAAGATCAATAGGTGGCCATGGCCATCAGATAGGACTAGTTTTTTTCTAAGAAGAAGATTTTTTATTGCAACAAAAACTAACAACCCATATATCTGTCTACACAGTTAATTTGCATAGATATACCTCAATTGGTTCTGAAATTAACTTCACATCAACAGTCATAACTTTGTTGCCCTGGGCTAGTACATCTGCAGGAGATAGATTTATGTTATCGTAGTTGTATAACATTTTTGTAAATGAGGGAAAATAGCTTATTGACAACCTAATCATATGAACAGTATTCCTGTTCCAAACTTCAGACGTGTTTAAGAAATAAATACTTGTGTGTGGTCTTTTTTCCCCTTCCCTCTTCAACAACAATTCTGTTTCTCCAGGGATAAAAAAAAGAAAAAGCTGGAAACATGGTGGCCTGGAGAAATAGCAAGTCAGAGAAATAGCAGAAAGAAGGAGGAAAAACATGATGGACAAATCAAAGTGAGTACTAATCTTCAGACAAGTTTCCATGCTTCTTACATCTATTATACTGTTATGCATACTTTTCATTTATCAAACTTCCATTCTGACGATACACCTATCATCTCTATACATTTAACTCCTCAAAGTTCATTGCAGAGCTCAAATGAGAAATAATGATGCAGAGGTTGCTCTTTCCATAGCATTCAAAGAATTTATGAGCATAATTTTGCTCCAGGATCATCACTTAACTCTTTTGTTTGCCGCAGGGTAAACAGTTTCCCCCATAAATTTTTAACTCTCAGTGTGAAGAAAAAAAAAAAAAAGTTTTGATTTTTACATTTAAACTTTTAAATCCAGAATTAAATTTACAAAATTCCACCATATATAAATTTGCCTTCTTACTTACCTTTCAAAAAAAAAAGACAGAAGGGGGGATGAAAAATAATTTTAAAAAACCCAACCATTCCTAAAAAAAAAGTTGAGTAACAACCACTGATTTAACTATATTTTGCATTAAAGGATCAAATGTCCCTATCCTTGACAACTAAAGATAATGAAAAAATACAAACATGAGCTTTGTCTTTTGTTGCAGGGTCAGAAGATACAATCACTCACTTAAACTATTAAATGTAATGCATACAGGCATAGGGAGATGAAAAGTGCCAGTTTAAATTAGCTTGACCTGCAGTGTTGACTCTTGGACAGATGGCATAATATACCCTGACTTCATTGCTGAGGCATTAGAAGTACACAGCAAGAGCCCATTGTGATATTAAGAAAAAGCTCAGAAACAAACTCAGACTGAGGTCCAAAAACCTGCTGCCCCCCTGTGAGGCTCTTGGCTTCCTTTTCCAGACCTATTACAATATAGAATGAAGTCTTCTCAGTTTTAGCTAAAGCAATGCAGTGCTCAGGCAATGAACGCTCATTTTCTACTTTGCCATCTTCAGAGCGGGCTGTAGGATGAGATTCAAAGTCCTAAAGACCAGGCTGACAAAGGGCAAACCAGTCAAGTCAATGTATTCTTTCCAGGAGCAGGAAAAGCTAACTGTAGCCGAACCTCACTGTTTGACAAAGCTGGCAACCCTTTTAAGGAGGAGTGTACAGGCATAAAAATTAGGTAGATCTGTAAGTCTGTATACAGTATTCCTCATGAGACAGCACGAGTCATTTGAAGTCTCTCCCCCCATAAATCTTGCTACTGTTAGCAGAAACTGAAGGATCTTCCCACACACACACCAACCCACGCATAATTTTTTTTAGTAGATTTTAAATTAGAAGAGAAACAAAGTGCTTATCCAACTTCCCTTTTGCATTCATTCTCGAAATTGGGAGGGATATCTCTGAAGTGAATAGATAGTTCACTGGCCAACATCCTGAGAAACAGAAGCAGGGGTATAGAGTGCGGAGCACTAACAAAATAGCCGGGTATATAAAAACAAAGAGCTAAAGGCTAATGGCATCTCAGAGAGTGAAAGGCAGTTAGGAAAGAAAAGCAATTAGCCATTTTTACAATGCATGAAAGTTGGCATCGTGAAAATAGTTGGCTCCAGATATCAATGATTTACATCCATCTGTTTCTCCACCAGCACAGGTTTGCAGCTACACACTTCAGGAATTCAGATTTTATGGGCTCTAAGTGGAAAGGACACATCACAATACGAGTGCCCAGCATTCACTAAACAGGGTCACCCACAGCTCTAAAGGTCATCTGGGTTCTGTTTTGTTATCTGGTCCCTTTATAGAACTAGAGAAAATAATATCCCTGAAACCTCGTCATGCTCCCCTCTTCTGCAAGGGCAGAAAGCATAACAAAAGGCAAAGAAAGTTAAAAGAAAAGATGATGACATTGGATGAACCTTGCACGGAAAGGAGTTGTGGGACGCTCTGCATGCCATGTTTGCATTGCTTTGAATAGACCTGCCCAAGTTTCTCATTCTCCTTAGTCATTTTTATGTACTGAGGTAATCCTACAGGAAGCCAGATAGTGATTTATTCCCTAAAATGTATCCAATTCAATCTATTCCTGCCAGTGACCACACTTTCCATTTTGTTTTGGGGCCATAGCATAATCTTGTCCTCATCCTCCAAAACCTGATTATAAGGACCATAAACTTGGGGAAACTCCCATTTTAAAGGAAGAAAGGAATTAAAAAATAAGAAAACATTTTGTCACCTACAAATCAGCTTAACATGAAACTACAATGATTCACCCTCAAAGCCTGGCAGCAATCTGTGGATTTCAATAAGGACTTCACTACATTTTGCAGCTTCTCCAGGCATTTGCCTTTTAAAGTTGTGTTCCACCTTTGTTACACGGCTTGTAGAAAGTCTGTATACCAAGAAAACAAGTATAAAGTGCAGTTTATTTTCAGCACAGAACATCTCTTCAAGTGTGAATGATTTCTCCAAAATTTTAAGTGCATGACAAGAGAATGACTTGTGTTCCCATGTCTGTTTTTTCTAAATAATTAGTTTAATAAAGGATATTTCATCCTACAAATACTGCCTTGCCTAAAATTAAGCATCTGAGGAAGAAGTTTGGATTTAGCCTTCACCTAAGGCTCCTTCTGGCACCTGCATTATTAACTTAAAGCACCCTCTTAAATTTAAACATATTTAAGCACCAACACCAAAAGTGTTGCGCAGTCTCCATCAATCTCTGAAGAAAAAGAAAAAATAACACACATTTATCTCCCTGACTAAATTTAATCATGCATAGTAAAAATGTTGGCTTTTATGACTAATGGAAAGTCAAAATACTTTCTCGGTGTATTATTTTAAAGGATTTGCAACACAGTGGAGCTTTCTGAGCAGTCACAACACTGTGCATATATATCCCTGCTTCTTATTTATACCCTGATAGCACTGAGGCGGTGGAGAATGGCTCTACTGTTGCAGTCACTGTACAGACAAAACCTTTGCAGCAACCTTTGCCAAATGTACAGTTTGGGCTAATACCGAGCTAGAGCTGAAGGTCTAATCAGAGAGCACTCAGAGCAAGTGAGGGAATATTAAAAGCTCCCTTGCAGTTCAGAGCAAAGAGAGGCCTCTAAGTAGGGCAGATCTCCATTCCTGGCTGTCAGAAAGCTGAGTTGTAACATGAGCTGGGCTCCATTTGCTTTTCCATTTATATAAAAACCTTTTTGTTTCTTTTGTTATAAACTTAGACCTCCAGAATAAAGCCTGGAGGAAGGGGGGAAGGGGAGGAACACTTGCTGCCTGAAAGATGCAGTTTGTTGTCCGACCACCTTATGCAGCATACAGTCCCCAGCTATCTGCCGAGCTTGTGGCAGCCCCTCTATGCCAGCTATAATCTCTTAAAAAATAAAGTACTTGTCCACATCCAGAGAATCCAACCCAGTCCCTGCCCCCAAGGACTCTACATTGCAGAGGAAAGACTAAAGCACACCGGGAAAGAAGAGCAAGCAAAATTGTTTCCTTTTACAGTACTTATAGAGTAAGTCAGTCATTAGGAGACATTTTAAGATGGGAAGACCTTGGCAAATCAAGACTTCAAAAAGCAGCTCATGGCAGAGAGGAAGAAATCAATAGGATGGGAATAGGGTAAGCATATTAAGAAAGCTCTGCTTTTGGCATTACTGATGGTGAAGAGAACAGACCTTCTCAGGACAGAAGAAGATAAAGCTGGGAGAGGCTATAGAAGGCTGTCTCCAGGGGCAGCTATATCTGTCAAGCATGTTAAGGGGAAATAGCTTGGTAATAAGAATAACGTATTGATCACGCAAGAACAGTATACATTGCCACCTTGCTGCACTTCAAAGAGACTAGAACAAGAAGAATAATAAGTAGTAGGACATTGCAAGAGTTAACGTGGAAGATGATAAGTGAAAGCACAAATATAAGTGTTTCTTCTCTTTCTGCAAGAGAAGACATATTTACCTTTTAATCATGCAGGGAGGAAGCAACACAAGCTCTGTGGATGTACTGGTGAAATTGGAAGACTTTACTCAGCTGAGACATGAGTAGTAACAAACAACAGCAATTAGGCTCTTCATAAAATCAGTTTTCATCATTGCTTTTATGAAGAACCCTTATTATTGCTCCCATTTTACAGAAGAAGGAAAAATTATGTATAGCTAAGTGATACAAGTCACTCAAAGCTGCTGAGCGTGGCAGTACAGGGGCAAGAACAGAAGCACGGTGCTTGGAAAACCCCACGGCATTTCACCAGTGAAGCTGCATTCCCGTGAAGCCAAATGCAGCCGTGGCTGAAGGGAACGCAGAGGGAAAACTGTTTTGCAATGAGCAATGCGAGATGCATGAGGAGAGAAAATGAACCTCCAGGTGAGATCTTCCTCTACTCCTCTCCATCGAGCAGGTCGAGTGCTTTATACAGGGACTAAAAAAATTCATCTCTCCCGCCAAATGTAAATGAAAGTTTTTAGCTATTCAGTTACTCCTGTTGGTTTATCTCAGGTCTGTAAAGACAACAAAACCTGAAAAGAGAGGGAGTTGCAGTAAATAACCAATTACTAAATTACTATTTAGGGTTGTATCTGGTTTACTATGCTATATTTAAATTGGAAGTAGGAAAGATGGATCTCAAAAAAGATCAACTCTAGTTTGGGAAGCAGTGATATAATTACCTCTCTGTGCTGTGTATGAGCTCTATAACTTAAGCTGCTAAAGGAATTAAGGAAAGTACCCAAAAGATAAATAGCCAACAAATTTCAGAGATCTGCAGAGTGATAGGAACTTTTGTTTTTGAAAGTCTGCCCTCTCATATGCCCTCTCATTTGAAAATTACTAAGAAGAGTTCTTCATCATGAACACTTCAGTCATTATCTAGAAAATACAAAAATCTGTAGATTTTTAAGGCTATATATTTAAGGAGAAGGAGGAAGAAGCAAGTGATCTGGGCAATATTTGATAGCGCTGAAAATGGTAGTTATTCCAGGATTAAGTATGCTCATGCGTCTAGCATATAAAAGGGCAAGTGGTTTATTATTGCACATGCCAATGAAACACCTGCTCAGAAAGACATGAAAAGTAGTGTAAACACATATATGTATATGGAGGAAGCTAGTAAAAACATGAAGGTGAACACAAAGGAAGAGCCTTGTTGCTCAGAACCTGAAAACTGTGCAACATCTCCTACCACACTCTGCAAGCCCCCAGTGCATATGGAAAATATAAAGGCTGAATGCTCATAAGGTTGGGAAAAACTTGATACGACCTATCACTGGGATGACAGGTCTGCCATGCCTTGCTCTATTTGAAGCTCTCTGCTTCCCCCACCATTGGAGCAGAAAGATCGAGGGCTGGGGGGCTGCAATGGTCTGAGGTGAAAGGAAAACAATGGGAGAAACTGTTTTCTTTTTCTTGCCTCCTACAAATCCCACAGGGGCCCAGAAACCACATTTTATATCAGATTTTGAGGGCTGTGTTCTCAGCCAGTGTTCTGTAAAACATGCTTTTTCATGTTGTAAAACCCGAAAAAAGCCAACAGCTTTAACATTTTAAATTCTATTCTGTTAAAACAGGCTTATTTCTATTTTCCCTTAATTCTCTCTCTCTTTTTTTTTTAATTGTTCCAAAGCCTATAGTGGCAATTTTGACATTTGGCCAAGTTTCAGTATGAAATTTTATAGCTGAGATAATATAAACTTCTGTAAAATGAAGTAGCAAAATACTGCCAATTAGCTTTAACAATAACTGGAAAGGGGAATATTGCTTCTGAAATAAGCCCCTTTCCTCTACTTGTTATTAACAAGTGCTGAAAGACATTACTTTTTTATAGGTGCTACTTATCTTCTGCTTCTCCTTGTTATTGATTTATAAACATATAAATAACATATAAAACATAACTAAGTAAGTATTTAATAGCACAGACAATGCAATGCAAAGTCTGAGAGTCCGCTGTCATACTGTTTTTCAGCAGCACAATTCCATTCATTTTAATTGACTTATTCCTGATTTATAAGCTACAGTAGAGCAGAATGTGATCCACAGAGCAATAGGATCTTTCTCTGTAAAATTTGGTTTTAAATGTTAAATAGTCGGTGCCGGAATGATCAAAAGATGCCACAACAGTAGCAGCATCTCTGTTATTCTGAAATTTTCTTGCTTGTAAACTTCAGACAAAACCTCTTTTTGTTTGTTGATGTGAGCATTTTAACAGGAAACAGGAGTTCAGCCGCTAAAAAGCACTTTTTTCCCGACACAAATTTCACCATTGTATTGTGATTGACAGCCATCCCAATGTCTATAAACAACCTACAAGCCTCCCAAATTGACCATTCAGTTCCTGCGTCCAACATTTAAACACTGAGCGGTTTTTGCGCTCAATAAAATTCCTTTTCATTTCACCCTGGGTTGCCATGTCTCTTCAAACAGAGACAGAAAGCAGCGCTCTGTGTCAGACAGATTTTAATTTTCAGTCCTCATCCATTCGTACAATGTAGACACAAGCAAACAAACCCTACCCAAAGCCTAGCAACCCACAGTTTAAACAGTCAATGCGTATGAGCTACGGGATGAAGGCCTGGACCTGTTCACACATGAATAAAGAAGATTAAGATTTTCTTTCAAAGACATGAAGCCTTTTTGACAGCCTGTGTCAACAGCACTGTCTGCCTCTCAATGTGAAACAGTCTTCTATCACAGGTTCCCACAGGGAGGTCTTGCTTATTAGCATGCTTTACACTTCCATTCCTTGTCAGTATTTAATTTAAGAATAAGGGTGCAAAGTTTTGCAAACTCTTACTTACCCACAATGAAAGGGTAACTTACTGGAGACGCTGAAAGGAAGTACCAGCTAACATGAACACCTACAGGGTACACTTTTAAAAGAGGATAACCTAGAAGAAAAAAAAAAAAAAAGGAGTGGATACAGTTGTGGTCTCCATTTGCCACTGGGGATATATACCAGTATATTTGTAATCACAGAATAACTTTTTTAGTGAGTTGCTTTTGTAGAATTCCTGTCAGCCTGTATTTTAAGTGTAACACACGTGCTGCTGTGCAGGGTGTTATTTCAACTAAAATTTCAGACACAAAACCAAAAAAATCCCCATCCAAACAGCAACAATAATACTGATGGAGTTCATATAAAAGCACAAGACTGGAAGGGATCTCCAAAGTCATCAAACTGAGTCTACTGCTATCACAGGCAATATGACATATAACCCTTCTCAAAAAGTGACCAAGCACTCTTCTAAAGCAGCACTGTGCACAACAAAAAGCCAAAACCATGGTTTTCTTTGAAGAGAAAGAATTTACTGAAACAATTTAGATTCCATTTTTCTGAATGAATGACAGCATCAAGTCACCATTATGTACTGATGGTATCATATTGTTTAAAATCAAGATATTCTAAGACTCCATTCTTGCAAACACACTTAGGGAGCTGTTTTGATAAAGTATTGCATGCTCTCAGTGAAAGTAATTCCATCATGCAGATGTGGAGCTCATGCAGCTTTCAGGATTAAAGTTTAAATTTCTGGAGCTAAAAGGAATAGGGAAAAAACATATCTCCTTCAATATTGGTATAACTTTTGTTTTCAGGAAAAAATGAAAATGTTGAGTGCTGTATTAGCTCACTGCTTGGGTAAGACCACAGATTTGTTATCAATTTGATCATCTAGCTTAACATTAAGAATTTATTTTGAAATTATCACATGAGAAAGTTAGAATGTTCAGGGCAAAAACTGCTTCAACAAGGAACTGATTATGTTCTCAGTGAAGTAAGTGGGAAAATCTCCAAATTTATCTCAATATTGGACTTAAAACAACACGATTAAATGAGAACGGTCCTGAAAGCCAAGTCATAATCTGTACCATGGGAAGCAAGATCTCAGGCAGGAAAATTATAAAGATTCTTTTCCAAAATCACTAAGATTTTTCTTAAGGTTCAGAATACTTTTAATCTGTATTTTTTAGGGATTTTTTTTTTAATTGTGCAGGTGAAATAAAAGGAAATTTTTTCATGGCTTTAATGTAAAATTCAACTTGAAATACAGAAAAGAGCTGAATGATCTTGTAACCAGAAATAAACAGCTGAGACAAGGAAGGATAACTAGGATTACATGGATCAACAACTAATGCATCACAAATCTGCCTTTAAAGCTATGTACTATACACAGTAATGATTCATAGTCTTTCACAAGTATCTGCTTAGCAGATGCTTTTTAACAGTATTCCTGATTTCTTCCCCACTTTCTGAAAATTATAATTGAGTGTGTGAAAGCTAATATAATTACACTAAAGATGCACTTCCTTTTTTCCTGGTTTAGTGTATCACAAAGAAATATTCTAGGTTTTTAATTACTTCTTTTTAAAGCAGTGCATTTTTGAGTTCTACGATTTTATTCTTGCCGACATTTATTTCTGTCAAGCAAATATGTGACTTAGTACACTGCAGTTATAATTCATAACATATTTAGTTATGTTCTCAAAGCTACATAGTTGTTTAAGAGAAATAAATGTCATTTCAAGTTTTAATTTGCTAAAGTTAAATTTGTCTAGACATCTAGAGAAAAATTACATAGGTCAAAACATAAAGATAAATAAGTAAATGTACAAATACAGTATATGTGCAAGAGTCTGGATTTTATTCTCTCCAATGTCAGTTATTTATAGGTATTAATTTTGAGAAGGAACACTAGGTTCTAGCAACAGTTAGTGGCAGACCTATAAATAAAACAACATTTCCACTAAAACCCCAACAAATAAAATCACCGATTTTTATTTTCTGATCAATTCTTTAAAGTTATAACATTAAAAATGAAAGCATACATCCATGCCTTCACATCTTGTTCTTTCCCCCCCGCCCCCCAAATTAATTTATTCATTGTCTCTCAGGGTGCCAGGATGCAGTCTTTTGTTTTGCTTTGTTTTATTTGAGACAGATGCATTACTTGGAATCAAACGCGCTTTTTAAGTTTAGATGTACAGTACGTACTATTTGCAAGAAACACTCTCAAAACACTTTCAGGACCCCTGCATAATTTAACTCACAGGCAGGAACTCATCAGAGCCACCACATTTGTTTAAAAAAAAAGTGCTAAAAAACCCCTTGAATTATTGTCAGGTTTTGAAAAAATGAAAATTTAGTGATTTCCTCACATTTTTGTGTTCATTTTCATCACCAACCAAGCTGCATAACAACGTTCATCAGCAAAGAAATTTCAGAAATCCTTATGAAGTCCCCTTTCAACATGGCTGCCATCTCCCCTTATTCTTTCCCCTTTGATCACAGTAGGCTGTGATTTTGCAAATGGTATTTCTAACCCATTGTTCCTAATGGGATTCTCATGTCTCCATCTCCTAACCAGTTAGGAGGTCATTCTTCTTCCTGGGGGCATTTGGCTTTACTGTCATGGAGCACAATTGGAAATAGCCACCCTTCAAGCAATTCTCAACAAGTTTCTCTGAAGCATGAGATTTGAGGGAACGACGGTGGTGGCATTTCATAACTTTCAGTTACAGCCAGCAGCAGTAAATGTGACCACATATATAAAATACTTCTCAGAAGTCCTCATCCATACTAGACCCACTTGATAGAGTAGGCAGGAAAGAGGAAGAATCCTGCTTTAAGTGCATGCCTGAGTGACAGAAGGGGAAATTTAGGAATGTGTGTCAGGGGATGAGGAGTCGAGAGAGACCGGGCAAAGGCAGGCAGATGGGAGGGTGAGGAAGTATTGTTGTTGCTTAACCATGAGCAGCTACTCCCACTCATTTTGTCTGTGGTATCTTTGGAAGATACTAGTATAACATGTAGGCAGAACTGGTGGCTGACAAAGGCAAGAGAGAGCAAAATTTGTGTGTCAATGAAACATTCTGGCAGTTTCAGACCTTTCAGTAGTAAGAGAGAAATCCAAGCCCTGGTCAAGTAGCAGGAGTGTGCACCCGTGCTCCAACTCTCAGACATGCCAGGCCATTCCACAGACACTGAAAATCCGCAATCAGAATCCAACTGTTACTGTATGGCTCGTGCGGGACAAAATTAGGGTGAATTGGATGTTCTGATTTTGTCTTTCTGTAACTTAGCGTTTGCAAAGCAAATGGCTCACATGACTCACAGGGTTTCTTCTTGTTACTTTAATCCACATGTGGTAAACCCATGCATGCTCAGGAAAACAACAAAAAAAAAAGATCAAGCTTCTGTTTTTTCTTAATGATTTATCACAATAGTGAAGCATTTAAACTAAAAACCAAAATCACTTATTTTGAGATGTTATTGCAACACCTCACATATTTTTTCATTCTCCAAGTCCCCTGCTCAGGGCACCACTTCCACTGGAGTTCCATAAGTTCCTCCCTTGGTACATAGTCTATGAGATTGTAACACACATCGGCAGCTTCTAAGGAAATTTTGGTTTGGTCACTGAAATGTTTCTGTACCCCCAAATGGCATCTTATAGGCAATCAGCAGGTTTCAAAGCTGGCATGATCATCCAGCTGCTATCTCAGGTAAGCAAGTGGACATGGATCAGTCAGGCTGAAATTAAGAAAGAGAAGTTCTCTGCCCTCATTGTTGTTGACCGTACTTGCGAGGGATAGTAGATTCCTTCTGAAGATTTTGGTGCCATAATGAACAGCCTTCCCTTTGCCATGCAGCAAAATTGGGAGAAGGAAAGGGAGCTGGGAGTGCAGTGCAGGGTGAGAACAATCAGTTGAAGAAAGGAAGGGCAAAGACTGTTTATGCCAGCTTTGTCCATGGAGCCACAGCCAGAGGACACCAGGTACTGGCTCACTTTTTAAGCCTCCAGTCTTTCCAGGTCCTAAATCCCAGTCAAAAAAGGGAGTAAGTAGGTTGCAGGGACTAGGGTAGCTCTGGGCATGTGAACATTGAAGAACCTCTATTACACAAGAATAAACACTGATGATACCTTACCTGTGGTACCCGTAGAACAACGATTTTGTAGAACAAATATATATGTTGGGGCAAGTTCAGTGTTGGGCCTTAATCCATAATATTTCAAAATTCTATGGCAGGTTATGTTCTGTGATCAAGCAGATTCCCGGTTGTCCCAGTACTTGTTACCCTCATCACAAAAGCAAACAAGGCAAAAAGCAGTTGTCTAATGTTTTCACGATTTATAGGGTGTTCAACATTCATTCAGTTTACCCATCTTGTTCCTAATCCTAAAATATCCAGCTTTAAACCAGGGTATTTTGCAGATTTTTACAACTTTATAACATCTGCACCAAATATTGTGGGAAAGCTTTAACCCAAGTTCCAAAATTATACATGATTTAATAAGAGAGTTGTTTATGTTGGTTAAACAACTGTCAGCTATTGAAAACAGATTCATGGAGGATAAACAGCTCTAGTATGCGAATTGTTTAGGTTTATTGCATTGTCCTTAAGTATAGTTAAATATAAGTTATTAAATTAATTTACTAAGCTATTTTAGCCTCACTAATCTATGTTTGGGGACTGTATAGCATTTGATGGCACAATGCTATTAGCATTTCAGATTAACATCTTTGAATAATAACTGATAAACAGGAACAGCATCAACAGCAAATGTTAAACCATTATTAATGTGTTTATCTGAGAAGTTTTCCTGTCTGTAAACACAATTATTTTTGCATTGCCACTGATGACGATTGACTGTGATGAGTCTAAAGCTTTTGTAACTATGGCTCCACTTAACACAAGTGATCATATGTTTATGCTAAATTTTGCAGTACAGCCTAGATTTGGTTGGTTTAGTACCGGAAAAGTTACTTAAGGTCCTGAAAAAAGTACAGTGTGATCTCTCTTTGTGAAATAAATTATTTTCATGGCTCCTGTTCCACGTAAACTGTTTTCTTTGCAATTTCAATATAGATTTTAAAAGCCATAGTAAAATGCAGTTCCTGCTCCAGCACGCCAGCAATCTACGATATCAGAAATATTGTTTTATCCAAATGCATGCAAACAGAAGATGGAACTAGTTAATATTGAGGTATCAAGAATTAATGACTTTTTTATACACTGCTCTTTTGCACGCACTTTTCTGCCAGTAGCTCATCTGTAGATTAGTGAGCATATAGACTGTCTTTACAAAGCAATGCCAGCAGATGAAAAATAAGTAGAACAGAGTGGGGTGGGGGGAATGAGGAAAGAAAACTATGTACAGACATTAGCAAGGCATCTTTCACTTAGAGAATACCTAAGAAGGCAGATGTCATGCATTTGTTCAAGTATATTTCCACCTGTTCTCTATTCCCCATCCTCACATCCTCACACACAGCTCTGCATTCCTTACCCAGGGCAAAGCAGAGCTTAGCTGTGTTAACATCAGGGTTGGGAATTTGCCTCCAGTGTTCATTTTTCTGTGAGACAACATATTCCTTTCTCTTTCAGCAACACTTGGCTCACTAACAGGAGAATGTGACAAAATTTGGATAAGAAGGCATCCAAGGCTTATAGTCCATAGAGCCAACTCTTCCCACCACTCTCTGCCAGCCTCCTAGCAGATGTTATTCTGCAGATAGTGCCAGGGTCCAGCTGCTGCTCCTGTTGGGAAAAAGCCATTCAGCTCACCTGCTGGAGACAGGAGCTTTCTATGACTACTTCTGCAGCCAGCTCATTTATTCTAACTAGAACAATCCAATCTCTCCCCCTGGGTTAAAGGACCCAGAACCGTAGGAGACACAAATGCCTTACTGGATAATTGAGACCTGAGCAGGGCTAGACAGGAATTGCAGCCACCTGGTTTGCACACAGACACAGCTTTTCTCCTGCTCAGTGCAGGCTTCTGAGAAAACATCATTTCATGAAGTGCCAAACAGCCAGTGGTGGCAGACTTCTTTCTTTATTCTCTGCAATAAAAAGCCAGTGGTCTGATTTCTGCCTTTCCGGAGGCAAGGCTAATTGTCTCTCAGTGAATTCATAGAGCAGCAACAAAACAATGTGTTGAGAATAGATACCAGACAAGGTAAGAGCAAAGGGAGGCACACGGATGCTTCTTCCTCTGCAGCCATCACTAAGCATGGAGTTTTGAGTAGTTCTCCCTCAAAACAACACTGAAGCTTAGGTGTCATGGCCACAACAAGCCGTATAAGTGGTGAACCAAGCCTGACCCATGCCATTAGGGTCATAAAAAATAGAATAATTACAAGTAATCAGGTTGCAGATTAGCATCACTAAAATCTTTGGCACTACCACTTATCACAGCTCCTTCAACACCATGTACAAGTTCTTGTTTAATACTGACTCACACAAAGGTGTATCTTATATTCAAGAGATAACACAGACCCTTCTCCACAGTTCTGAGGTTTGTTCTTTCCCAGTTCCCACAAGACCTTATCATAAATTATCAGGTAGGATGAGATCACAGAGTGACTGAGGACAACCACGAGAAATGTGAAGTTGTTTGGTAAGGTTTAGTAGAACAGCAATGGAACACAGCTGAAGAATACAGTAACACAAATCATAAAGCCTTATTGTCAGTACTGTAAAAATCAACTTTTATGTGAATAGACTCACCTTTAGCAAAACATTAACTTTTTCCACGAGTGAAATATTGGGTGATTTGGTTGTCGGGAGTCGGCTGAGGTCTGATATGCCTGGTTAGTCTTTGGTGGGTAATTCATTTGGATCCCAAACACCTAAACCAGATGTTTGTATTTAATAGGTCAGTGAGTCTCATAAGCAAGTCATTATTTAATAGTAGAATTGGGTATTTCAACATGTCTCTCTCCTTTTCCACTACCAAGCAGACATAGTGTCACACATACATACTTTTTTCACTTGTATGCAGCATACTGTAGGCATTTAATAGCTTTAAGAGTTGTATGTAGGAGACTGATGTAATTTTTTTCAGTTTATGAGAACTCTAACTGTAGTTTTATAAGATACAAAGGTTTAAGTATTCTATATCTGGGGCAGATTTGGAGGTGAAGCAAATACAAGTGTGACACAAATACCAAAACAATTATCTGTTAAGTCCTCCTACTGACTAATGTGAATCACAGTTGTATTCATTAAATTGCATCCATAGCTAGATAGTCTACTGAGCTGTTAGCCTTCCTTTAATGTGAGTCTGGAGTGAGTTTATTGGGGTAAGTCTGAGTTCCAGGTTTTTTTCTTTGAATGTTTGTTTTCTTCGCTGAATTATTTTGGATTTAGCCCAGTGTAATGGGGTAGGGTTTGTCATGTTGTCCTTTCAAAGGTTCCAGCATTTTCAAACATTGGGTTGTAAGTGAACCTGTGATACCCATCATTTATGAAGAAATATATTTACCAACTGAATTGGTAATATACAAATAAGTAGAAAACAGTCAAGAAGTGTAAATTTTAAGTTTATCAAATATATCTTGCCCCTTTTTCTCCATTCTAGAAGCTGCCAACTCATGTTAAGTAAAGCAGAGTTTCCAAAGTGCTAGGGCAGAATTTGGCTCCAAAACTGCCACAAAGACAAAATAATCATTATTCTTAACACCAAATTTACTTTTATCTAAATGTTATATATTAAAATGAAATTTTGAAGAGTATATTTATTCATAAAGGTATCTTTATATAATACAGAATTTTAGAGTAGGGTGATCTCCTGAAATGACATTTAAAGATGGGTTTTAAAATAAAGGAATCATCCACTAATATGAAAGAACAGATCCTTCCAGGTACATAATTTAATTAAAATTAGATATTTAAATCCAGTAATATAACTATAGTAGGCAAACATTGTCACATAATATCAATACATAGTTAAATGTTGAAACAAATACTGAAGTAAATATGGAATAAATTCATTGGAATCTCCAAGTTCACTGCATGTTAAACAGGAGCCATAATAACGCCTGATTGCCCAATTTTTTTTCCCCAGTAAAATTTTATTTTGAGTTGCTCAGACCTTTGCCATATTTAAATTGTTCATGCTGAAGTATGTCCTGCTGTTCACTCACTTGAGGCTGAGTTCTCCTAGAGAGTGTCATCTTAAATGGTTCACCCATTTCCAGGAATAATGATAAGATTAAAATGATGCTGTCCATGTAAAAATGCCTCCAGTTGCCTCATGAAGGAAGTCTAGTATCCTTGCCGCTTGGAGCAGGAACATGAATCTGCTCAGTGGGTTTCTCCCTACAAAAATCTGTGGCCACTGAAAAGTTGGTGGAGACAGCTATGGGAAAGTACATTGCTACATGCTCAGCACAGTGAGCTGGAGCCTGGCAGCTAAATTCTCCAAGGATCCTCTGGGCCTTGAGGATGCCTTGTCTCCACACAGCTTCTGTTCTGGTCAAGGGGTAGAGCTGACAGTGCTCCTGGTTCTAGCCCATCTCTTGCACCATATTACATTTTTCATAAAATAACAACTTCTGAAGCACTGCTGAGCTTAAGGGAATCTCAGCTGACAATATGTTTTTAAAGAAGGTTTCCAGCACTCACTGTTACAATGAAAAGCATGAAAACATGTTGTTGAGTACATGCTGAAATCTCAGAAAAAGACTTGAAAATAAACTCAACAACGAAAATGTCTAATAAAAAGAACAACAGAATATTTTTTTTTAAACACAGTCTTATGACTGTGAAGGCAGTTTCATGATTTGTTGTGGTCTGCCTCCTGATTTTTTAAATGCTTGCAGCTGAGAATACTGGAAATACACATACGTTTCCATGGAAGAAGCACTGCAAGGGCTGGGGTAGTCTTCTCATGCAGTTAGTTCAGAACTAAAGACAGAAAACCAGTTTCTATCCAGCAGGCATGCCATTCACATTGGTGTCCCGGCAGTAATGGAAGAAACAACCTGATCCAAGGGGAGAGAGAGACAAGGAACCAAAAGGCATGTGTTGAGAGACATCAGAACCAGAAGCTGGGGTTCTGGATCAAAGTAGAAGGGAGAAGGAGAGGGCTGGGAAGCAGAAATTAACATGTCTATAGCTGGTGGTGAAATTGCTCCCTTCAGAAATTTGTGAAGAAAAGCAGCAGTCTTGAGTCCCTCTGTACTGCAATGAAACCCAGTCGTGAGAAAAACACTGCTAAAATGTGTGGCTGCACACTAGGTAATAGCCTACCACTGTAACCATGGACAACTTTGAAACCACCTAAGGAACCTAAACATACACAAGTCTATGGGACCTGATAAGATGTATCCCAGAGTCCTGAGGGAATTGTCTGTTGCAGCAAAAAAGCCACTCTCCATGATATTTGAAAAGTCCTGGCAGTCAGGTGAAGTCCCTGGGGACGGGAAAAATGGAAACATCGCATCCATTTTTAAAAAAGGTAACAAGTAGGACCCTGGGAACTACCAACCTGTCAGCCTCACCTCTGTGCCTGGGAAGATGATGGAACAGATCCTCCTGGAAGCTATGCTAGGACACATGGAGGTCAGGGAGGTGATTTGAGATGGCCAGCATGGCTTCACCAGGGGCAAGTCCTGCCTGACCAACTCAGTGGCCTTGGAGTGACCACATCAGTGGACAAGGGAAGAGCTACCGATGTTATCTATCTGGAGTTCTGTAAGGCCTTTGACACAGTTCCCCACAACATCCTTCTCTCTAGATTGGAGAGAGATGGATTTGATGGGTGGACTGTTCGGTGATGAGGAATTGGTTGGATGGTCACATCCAGAAGGTAATGATCAACAGCTCAATGTCCAGATGGAGATTGGTGACGAGTGGTAACCCCCCTCCTCAGGGGCCCATATTGGGACCAGTACTGTTTATGCCTTCATCAATGACATAGTGATCATAGGGGTCGAGTGCACCCTTAGCAAGTTTTCAGATGGCACCAAGCTAAGTGGTGCAGTTGACACACCTGAGGGACGGGATGTGATCCAAAAGGATCTGGACAAGCTTGAGAAGTGGGCCCATTTGAACCTCATGAGGCCATGTGCAGGGTCCTGCACCTGGGTCAGGGCAACCCCTGGTGTCAATACAGGCTGGGGGATTAAGGGATTGAGAGCAGCCCTGCCAGGAAGGACTTGGGGTACTGGTGAATGAAAAACTGGACATGAGCTGGCAATGTGCACTTGTAGTCCAGAAGGCCAACTGTATCCTGGGCTGCATCCAAAGCAGCGTGGCCAGCAGGTCAAGGGAGGGGATTCTGCCATTCTACTCTGCTCTGATGAGATCCCACCTGGAGTCCTGCATCCAGCTCCGGAGCCTTCAGCACAGGAAAGACATGGATCTGTTGGAGACGGTCCAGAGGAGGGCCACAAAAATGAGCCAAGGGGTGGAACAACTCTCCTATGAGGACAGGTTGAGAGAGTTGGGGTTGTTCAGCCTAGAGAAGAGAAGGCTCTGGGGACACCTTATTGCAGACGTCCAGTATTGAAAGGAGGCTTGTAAGAAAGATGGGGACAGACTTTTTAGCAGGGCCTGTTGTGATAGGACAAGGGGTATCGGTTTTAAACAAAAAGATGGTAGATTTAGACTAGAAGAAAAAGATCTTTCCCAATGAGGGTGGTGAAATACAGGAAGGGGTTGCCAAGAGAGGTGGTAGATGCCCCATCCCTGGAAACATTCAAGGTCAGGTTGGACGGGGCTCTAAGCAACCTGATCTAGTTGAAGATGTCCCTGCTCGTTGCAGAGGCGTTGGACTAGATGACCTTTAAAGGTCCTTTCCAACTCAAAATATTCTATGATTCTATGGACTTGGATGGCCAAGATCTTGGTTGAGTTCTGAAGTTTCCAACCGTCTTAAGGACACTGCAGTTGTGGACCTTCCTCTGCTCCTACCCTCAGTTTGCCATGTTAAAAAAACACACAAAATAGAACACAGAAAAACAAAGAATCTCCCCCAAAGTGAAAACTGTCAGAATTAAGGTTGTTACAGAACAACTCTTTGTACATGTTCATTATGTCAGTCTCTAATGACACTCTTGCCCATTTGTTCCACAGCCTTCTTCCTGTGGTTACACAACAGACAAGAGCTGGCTATTCTGCACTTTTTATCAGAGTAATATATTAAATACAGGGTAAGTATTTATTCCTGGTCCTTGAATATAGTCCTAATGTTAGTACTATCATAATGCTTCACAAAAAAGCATGATTTTCCTGAAGGAGTTCTTTTTCCATTTCTTACAGCTGGTGTTGGGATTGGCAGTAGGCAGCTGTGAGAAAGTTAATTGAAAAACATTTCATCATCATCATAAGGACTCTGTGGCAGAGATAAGGGCCAGTTCAATATTGGAGTGTTTTTCAGCTTCTTGTAGTAGTAATATTGTCCTTTCTCTTCTTGAAAGTCTCTGTTTTATTCATTGACACCTTTCAGCTTCTGTAAAAATATATCAAGTGTTCCCACAAGCAGACTCATGCAATAAATCAGGTGGCAAAAGATCTGTAGATGTAGGGCTAGCTCCTGCTCTTGGGATTTCTTTCTGCAGGTTATGTTGGCACCATGACTTCTGGCTCTGAGCCCGGCCATGCAGAGAGACATGTGCCTCCCACCTCCCCTCTCCCAGGAGGTTGTCATCGAGGAGATCCCGCAAGGTCCAAGCATTTGGCCATATGGAAAACCAGCAACTGACTGGATGGAAATAGCCAGAGCTGGACTAACAGTTGGATCTTGCCCTCATAAGTACACTATGTTCTGTGCACTTAATAGGTATTGCAATTATCATGTAATTAAAGAACACCATAACATGTACAAGTAGGTTGAATTAATATTACTTAGGCAGCTTTAACCCCAGCTATTTTTAACTTCTGAGTGCTTGACTTGCAATCTTACCATTCCTGTAGTGTAGTTTTCTGGATGTAACAGTCTCTATGTATCTGACAATATGTTTCATGCTTCATTTGCCAGCAATGTTATGAGCTTTGAGTCAACACATTAGCAGCATGTCTCTGTTTTCAGTGGCAAAAGGCCAACTTTTAATTTCACATATTTGCCACTGGCTAAACTGTGTCATTTCCTAAACATTTCTTAATTTTTAAAATAAACGTCTAACTAGTATTGTGATAAACTAAAATATACTGTTCAGATGATTGTAAGGGAAAATACAAATAGGTAGGTAAAACATTATATATGGGGGAACTAGAGGTTTTTACTCCATTCTTATTTTGACAGCATAGGGTGGAAATTTTTGTATATATTCCTCTGTGTGTCAATTTAAATGTTATTTTGTGTTTGGCCCTGTTTTGCTTTGAGCAGGATTCTGTTTAATTGGCTTTACTGCTTTGTATTCATGATGTACAATGTCACAGGATGAAACAGCAGTGCAAACCACAAGTTAATTTGCGTGTTCCTATAAATATAGGTAATATGGATTAATAAGATTTGGCTGTGCGTAATAAAACATTTGGCTAAGGACAGATTATATTGTTAAGAAGTCAGATGATTTTACTTTGTCTCCAGAACAGTGGATTAAAAAGGCTCCAGCACTGCTCACTGTTCTTCAGCAGTGGCTATCGGCTACGTTCCCTATGGTTGCTACAGATGTTGTATACAAATGTATACACTTGTATAGTATCTCATTATTTTTAGAAGAATAGCTCCTCTAAGGTATTACGACCTTTTTTTGTGAATTCTCTGCAATATTGAGAGTTTATTGACACCAGTTTGCATTTGCTTACAACAATACAGACTCTGGTTGATAGTTCCAGTTACAGTAAAGTTAGCCTTTCTATAGGAACTGGGGACAGTTGTGATGAAAAGAAGAATAAGAATTAAATGTAATCTGTCATCAGACTGTAAATGTAAATCAGATTGTAAATGTAATCTGTAAACAGAATTTGTTTGGAATACTGAGGAAAATATTGTTGCTAAACATGCACCAGAATATTATTGCTGAACATGTACCAGATTTACTTTGAGGGTTTTAGTATCCACCTTGAATGTTATTCCGTCAAGAAATGGACTTTTTCTTCTTCATGACTGAAGGGCTGGTTTGTTGCTGGCTTTGGTTACTCAGGTATTGCCGTTATTACCTGAGCAGACTTCACACCCAGAAGTCACTCCCGATAAAAAAACAGATCTGTTTGACCTTCTCCAAGCTGACCTTTCAATTAATTTTAAGGCTTTCAGATGAATTCTTAATTAAGTATTCAATTACTTAAGTCATCACAAATAATGAATAGCACTAAGGAAGATCCATTTCTGCTGTAAAAAAAAAAAGGCACCACCATTTTACAGTTAAGGAATATACAGCCATTGAAAATAACTGGAGCAATCAGCTTTTATTTTCAGCATGGTAGGTAGCTTAAAGCTACTGAGCATTAAGGCATCAATAAAAGTGTCCAAGACAGCAAATAATCATAATAAGTGATGTCAGCAATTCTTCATGACCTTCCAATTTTATAGCCTTTTATTTGAAATACATTAATAAAAGAACCCATAAATCAAGTCCCAGAATGTAATTAACATGCTCCTATACTGAAAAGTCCATTTTGTATTTCCATTGAAATTTCCATTTCGTCTGTTTAAATATCCATTGCATTAATTCAGATCTGATGTTTCCATGGTATGGAAGAGAGACAATTCACTTGAAATATCCATTACAAGTATTTTTAGATTCTATTTAAAGCCCCAAGGAAATGTATATGATATGCACTTGAACACCAAATTAACTCATTAAGATAAGCACAATTTTGTTAGTGTTAAATCAATTTCTAGTAAAAGGCTGCTTTTTTGTGCTGATAATTTATGGAAAGATTTGACTGTTATAGCTCCCAGCAAATCCTTACTAGCGTGTCTGTAATCTTGCTATGCTGAAAGTATTATAGATAGTAAAAAAAAGATGCCTAGGCATCATTTTTAGAGAATGTACTGTACCTTAAGGCATTGTGGAATCTTCATCCTCAATAATATCATTTTTCACTTTAGGGAACTTCCAAAACAGTACATGAAGTGGGCTCTCTCTTGCCTTTTGCTAGTGCTCTCTTGTCATGGTGTAATGTGAACTTTCCACTCAAAAAGGGTAACAGAGAAATGAACCAGTGAAAAGATTCCATTTAAAGTTTGGCGGTTTTTAGGAACTGTATCACAATTCATTCCATTAACTTGGACAATCCAAATTCTGTAGTAGTTAACACAAAATATGGAGTAGATGCTTTCCAAAATAGGTGCCAGATAAGATTTTTTACTTAAATTTTACAGGCCATGTTCTCAATGGCTGTAAGTCGGTGTCACTCCATTTGCACAAGCCTGCAGTTCCATCACAGTATAAAACAATTTCAGCCTGAATTTTCGTGGTCCAGGCTTCATCCCCACTCCTGTCCCTGTCCCAGTCATCCTTACCACAGCAGTGGGTCTGAGAAATGGCGGAGTGAGCTGCCACGGGTAGCTGACTTGCTGACAGCAACTCCACCACAGCCCTTTGGCGGGCGAGCTCCCTGAGCCAGTCCTGTCAGACATTTGGGCAGCTCAGCGTGGCCTAAGGCAGAGCGAACACCAGCTTGGCAGGGCCAGCCTGGACTTCCATCAGCTCAAGCCACCGTGGGACTGCTCCGTTGGCGTGCGTCCTTGAAACTTATCGGCTGACAAGCCTAAAGTGTTTTGGTTTTAGTGAAATTAATCTTGCCACCATAAGAATGGGGCAGTTTTCCAGGTAAGAGATTTTCAAATAACATACGATTTGCCTGTAAAACACTCAGATTGTGGTAGCTTGAGACACCGACCGAGCAGGGCAGATAGATGCAACAGACCTTTTCAATGAAATTACATTCGATAACAGAAAACCGTAACTCCAGCTTCAAGCTCCCCTGATAGAAGTTAAAAGAACCCAACAAAGCCCCCAAAAAACATGTCTTGGGCTTCTTCACTGCACAGATGTACAGCAGACATGTGGCTTAGTTGCTGAGGCTGCAGTTACAGTCTACTTTGTGGTAGGATCATGAGGAACATGGCATGTGGCTGTATCCTACCCTGGCGAGTCGTGCGGCCCAACATGAGCAGATCTGGAGAGCCAAAGGGCCCGTGCTGAGGTCCTGACTTCCAAACTATCTGCGTTCAGGGGGACGGGGGGGTGGTTCAGACGAGCTGTAGTCTGGCCGTGTGGAACAAATGCCAGTGAGCAGTGGGGGTGCATTAGTTCAGCTCCTGGAGCACATTTTCTGTCTTGGCTTAGCTCAAATGCAGCTGGTCTCTGTGCTGGGAGAGCGTTCTGCAACGCGGACCGATGGCGAGTGGGGTTGTCTCCTCAGGAGCGCTCGCTCGCCTGGTCCGAGCTAAAATGCTCATAATATGTGTACCAATGCCTGCTGCGATGGAGTCGATGACCCTTGCTGGAAAGACAGAGTCCGTCACGGAAACTGGTGAAAGTTGTATGTGTGGAAAAAGCTATAGTATATCTTAATTATTAATCCTTCACTTTCAGATACGTGCCAAAGTTCACCTTTGATACTTGTAATAGCTTTTGCTAATGGTGTTTTTTCTTCATGGCCAAAAGTTGTATGAAGCCTTATATATCCTCTGGTTTATTTCAGGCATTTTGCCTGAGTAAAGACTTTAGGATCAGGCTTAGAGATTCTAAATTCTTAAGATCCTTTGGGAGACATAAATCATGACTGCATATAATTTGGCTGATTTAAGTGAAAGAAAATACATGTAAGAATGTGTACTTGTTAGAAAAATATGTTTTAAGATATATTGAAAATTCAAGTCCTGTTGCACTGATGTCATCTACAAAGGTGGGGCACTGCCTGTGAGGTACTTCAATGTTTTGTGGGTTCCTATAAAACTTGGCCAAGGAGCAAAGGCATTTCAGTTTAACAAGCTAATAAATAGTTTTGAATAACCCACCATGTGTCTCAGAACATTTGGAATTAAAACATAGAGTAAGACCAAGGAAGATAGAAAATAAAGAAACGCAAGGCTGCCCTCTGCCTCTCACACTGGAAGGGATATAGGGGATAGTGATGGAAATGGTCGCTTTTTGATGGATGTGATCCATTGGCTTTTTTGTTTCCTACCCTCTGCCTCAGTAAACGGGGCAGTATGTTATATTAAATAAAATTTAAAAGATATTCTGACACAAATTGAAGATCTATTAAACAAAAAAGTTCTGTGCAGAACATTTTTCAAGGAATTACAGAATACCCACAAGTATGCCAAGATGATCAAATGTCACAAGAGGAAATCACATTCTGTCTTGAGATCTAGCCTAGAATTGATAGAGTTAATTTGCATTTAACATTTTGGCTGGGACTGGCCCTTTTCAAGGATTTTTTTAATGTTCTTTTGGGATTGCAAGAAAGTCACCTTGGTGTCAGCCTTACAACATCTCCAACTGCCAGATAACCTGTCAACACCTTTGTGATCCAACCATGTATTTGTAAAGTAGGAGAGGAAGTGAAAGAGAAGAAGAAAGGCCACGTTCATGCAGGATGAAGACATTTTAGTGGACAGACTCTGCGTTTTACTGCTGGCAGTTGATGTTAAAGTCAATGAAGTGATTTAGCCATAGAACAAAGATAAGTGAAAGGAGCATTATCTCCAAAATTTTTATTGTTGGTATAAGCTACATCTTCATGGTTGATAAACAAGTGTCTAAGCCGACAAATTTTGGTTTTTAACCTGTATTTGAAAGACAATGTTTATTTGTGGCTGGTGTCTAGGGTAGGAGGAATAAGCGATGTAGATGATGACGATAACATAATTCAATGATAGTGCTAATTATACTGGAATTGCTTTGATCTTTAATGACTTGTTTTAGCTACTTTTGATGGGAACCCTTAGGCTTTTGCATATGGAATACCAGAAATAAATTAAAAGAGTAAATTTTAAATATTAATTTTATACATGAAGTATCATGCCATGGATAACATCTGCTTTTTAGCTTCAAAAGGCACAAGACTGAATCCACACAGAATTTCAGCCAGTTCTTGTTGTAGTTCATATAAGAGCACATGAGCACTGTGTGACCACTGAGGTGCCATTATGCACATTGAACCTACAAATCTTTAGGTGCCTGCCATCTTCAGTAATACCTGAGTGCCCCAATTCAAGGTAGGGAATGAAACATGTATCCAATGAGAATCACACAGGTAACATTTGGAAAATAAGTACATTGATGGAAATCATCCAAGAAAAGCTTTGGCAAAATGAGCTCTGAAGTACATTTCATCTGTGTTTACATTTTTAACACTAAAATACAAAGTTTATATTGCTCCCCTTGAGTCCACCTGGGAAACGAGGGATATTTCTCTTCTATGTTTCCAAAAAAACAAAAATAGGATTGGAAATAAATGTTAAACTGCTAGCTTAAGGGCATATTTTCATCTTGTTTGGAGCAATAATTTTTAACAGTATTAATAAGAGGCATACGTACTGGGAGAATAAATCCACCTGGGCTTGCGTGTCAGAGGTAGGTGAGCTGAGCTGTGCATATGTCTTTGTCTACATGGAATTGATCCAAGCACGCTTTGTATCTGATATGCACAAGTCTCGGTCACAGTGTTTGCCTTTATTGCATAAATAATTGAGAATTTCCGTTACTTGACTATATAATGCTTCAGAAATACATAATATCCATCTATTAACCTTTTCAGATTAATTTTCACAGTGGAAAACACAGAAAAAAATACATGCCAAAGCCTGCCTATGTTAATACATTACAAACGCAAAGCTCAGAAGAGTATGAGAGCTAAGATGAAGGTGTTATTTGTATTTCTTTCTCTACTGGAGAAGCATGAACAACTTTCAAACAAGGATAAGGGCCTTATTGTAGTAAGCCCTGTATATAGTCCCAGACTATCCCCTGGAGAGAACTCTAGGCCTTCCTTGTGTCCCAGACACTCACTAGTACCTTCCAGTGACTCAGGCTATACAAGCATTACCCAGTCAGCTTGCCTTCTACTGTCCAAATAAATATCAATGAAGTTAGGGGTACAATGGGCAACTTCAGCTAGTGAAATAAGGTAAGGCAGCTCCTTAGCCAGAATAAATGGAGATGGACCATAAACATGACTTGAAGGCCTGTTTAGCTGATGAGTTTAGAAGAACAGTCAATTTTTTGACTGATGTCTTGCTTAGTAAAGAGCACTGCAGCAGAGCAGCAGGCTTTTAAACGCAATAGATGGATGCCTGACTGGAGTTTTCCTGTGAATGCATGAATGTGTGTGAAAGACAGCAGATGATGGCTACTGAGGCTGGCAAGGCTGGCTTAGCCAAGCCACGGGTCAGATACGGGATAACCCAGCAGAGGGTAAGTGGTGCAGGTAGGCAGTTGTGTCCACCATAGGAGTCAGTAGACTAATCAACACTAAGTGGAAAGAGAGGAGATTGACAAACTAGAAAGAGGATTAACCACCTGAAAGAGATGAAACAGACTTTCTTCTGTGACCTAAGCAGGTATAATTTACACCTACAACAGATAAAACAACTAAGATATATCCAGACACGGTTTTTAATTGCATGTACTACTAAAGTCACTGTGATTTAAAATATCAGAAGAAGCTTCACTGAGGTTAGTAAGCACAGACCAAGAGGCAACAGCACAGATTACATCATTCAAATAAATTAAAAGGGAAATAAACAGAAGGAAATTCATGTTGTGAACGAGTAGTGGCACTAGCTCTTACAGCAAGTGCACCCTGGCTCTGTTAAAACACAGTTAACATTCAGGTAAAATAACTAAAGCTCAATAAACAATAGTGCACCCTTGAGCATTTCACTACAAACATTAAGTCAAAATTAGCAACATCATTACAGTAGAATCATCACAAAAGGGACACAATTTTATTCCACAAGAGTAATCATCTTCTAACAAACATTTGACTTCTGAACACAATTTAAAAACTTCTCAAAAGTGTCCTCCCCTTTAATTCTGTAGGTCTTGCCATGGCAGATCACACACACACATTGAAGTGCAAAACATTCAGAAAAGGGTCTGGAAAGTTCACTTGTAAATCCTATAATCAAATACAATCTCAATTGTTTAAGGCTGTCAGCACATGCAAACTTCCTCCAGTGTCAACAGTGGGAAAACTGTATTACATGTAAATTAAACATACAATTTGCAAACTGAGAGCAGCTGATTAGACTCTTAGCCCTCAAGCTTAGCTTGGTTTCAGCTCTGCATGTATTTAAAAGCCAAATTGGCAATTAAAGAATCGGCTCCTAACCTTCGTTGCTCCGTGTTCTGGAGAGAAACATCAGCCTATGTGCTCCCCTACTTCCAAAGTCTCCCAGTACAAACCTGAAGCTTCTTCCTTTCATTTTACAGTGACAGGACTGCCACCTCGGCACAGGGAAGGGGAAAGAGGGTCTCACGACTCCTCCAGGAAATAGAACTTCTACTAAGATAAAGGAATTTTTATCTTTCTTGGTTTTAGACAGAAAAATTCAATGTCAAAGGCATGTTCATAGCAGAGGTTCCTGTAAAGGTGGGTCTACACCACTGATAGAAATCAGCATGTAGATTTCTGTCTTTAATCTAGCTTTCTGAATACTCTGTCAAAAGTTTTGGAAAAGCTTAATAATAATAATCCTGAGGATCCTGGGCTACCCACATGACCTATAACCACATTTCTAGTTGGGTTGTGAGCATATCCTGAAAATATCCGGAATTTCTGGGACTTCACTGTACCAACAGCCTCACTAAACAGTAAATCCAGCCACGCCAAGAGCTGTGCTGAACCCTTCTCATTGATTTTCCTACTCAAAACCATTTCTAAAGCAACATCCAAAACATCATTTAAAAAATTTTTGTTCTAATTTGTGCTCCAGCATGCTTTGTATTTTGCTCCATCATGTTGTGTGCTTACCTGGCAAAGTAGCTAGTATGTTCCCTCAAGGCTGTCACATATGTTCTTTCTCAAACTTTTTAAGCTTTTGCCTTTCCTTGCAACTAATCTGGAATGATTGGCCAACACTAGAAACTCATCTTGGAGGATGTGGTGTCCTGTAAGGGTTTTTAAAAAAAAAATTAAGATTATATCAGTGCCGATGATAAATATCAGCACGAGGGACATACATATATGAAATTAACTCTCTCTACTTTCGTCATCCTCTGGGACAGTAAGAGGACAGCAAGGTCATATCCCTCAAACAATTCACAGCTTTTTGGCACTTTTGAAGTGTTCTATTACTTAATAAATTTATTTTCTTCCACTATTGCTTTGGAGCAACAGACATTTTGTGGAATCTTTCCCATATTTCAGGAAAGGATCTTAATTTCGTCTTTACACCATGAGCGTGTCATAAGAATTTCTGTGACAGCAAATCCAGATAGTCTCATGCTATGTGAGATAAACTCTATGTTTAAAATCCTTTTGAAACAGATTTCGGTCATAAATAAACTGCTCCCACTGGGCTTAATTTTACATGTACATATATAATGTTACAGAAAGAAAAAGAAAAACCCCACCAGCTCTCTTACTGACTGATGGATACACTTTTTATTTACTCAGTGTACAGTTTATAGGAAAGTCAACAGGAATGAAAATGTGTTTTTAAATTGCCAATTGCTAATATGATTTCATGCTTAAAAGCAAATCACGATCTCCTTTTATAAATTAAAAGCATCACAGATAATTTATCTAATACACTTGCCAAGTTTCTTCTTTCTGTCAGTTTAGATATAGTATTAAAAATCAACTTGAAATAATAGAACGGTTTATGAAATGCAGCTACTGTCTGTTCTACATTTTTATTTTTAAGTAAACTTGTGCCAAAAGGAAAGCTCACATAGAGCCAGAAAGTCTGTATGAAATCATTTACTAGCCCCCAAAAATGCACTGAAGAGAAATTAAGTTCTGAACTTTCACTACTCTCTAATAGGGCTCCCTACAAGAAGTTTATTGTTCACGGGCCAACAGTAAAAATGTGATTAATTTCAATTTGTGAAATATGCTTTGATCTTAATTATTATTATATTTGAATTAATCATTAAAAAAACCACCCTCATTTGAGATGGGACTGCAAGTAGACTGTTCTACAGTAAGGTGTAAGTGGGGCGGAGTGGTTGGAGAGAAGAGAGGGGCAGTAGGGTAACTGGCAAAACAGGATGGCGTGACTTTGCATGCACTAACATTGATTGCAATAAATCTTTTCTACTTCAAATCAGACATTCCAGTGCTCTATCACTGATCAAATTCAGATCTCAAAAGGCTGCAGCCAGAAAGCCTGGTTTCAATCCACCGTTGGAATGGGGGCATGGGTGAAGGGAGGGAAAAACGAGCTAAACTGAAGATGATGAGATCAGCTTTTAAAGCGCAACATCGCGTATTTTAATTGTGGTTTAAAATACATAAATGTATAAATTCAGGATGTCAACTCTCACGTTGAGAGAGACAATGAGTGGTTATTCCAATTCTGGTCAGTGAAAGTGAAACTCTAGCTCAGCAACATAATGGAAAAATAGGGGTTTGGAATCAAATTATATTAAAAAAAGAAAGAGCTGATTGATTCAAATTATATTCTGAGAAAACTCAGAAAATACCAAACAAATCCAGTCTTCAGACTGTTCCTCTCCGAGTCCAAAAAAAGCAGAGGCTACAAAGCTGCAACAAAGCTGCAGCCAATGTCGATTGGCATGTTGGCAGGGTGCAGGTGGGCATGTCTTTGCCCGCAGGGCATTCGGAGGCATTGCTGAATTACAGTGGTGACTTGGGACTGGTGGCACAGTAGTGATTGTCCAAGGTAGATAATCAATTTTAATAAGACATAAACTATGTAAGCATTATTACATTAACCATTACCTGTCTGAGTTTAACGGTCAGATGCTTCAAGGAGATCATGAGGGCTAGATTACAAAACTAGTGTAAATTAAGATGGTCCAAAATAACACACCTTTGATGATTCCAGTGTTAATGGCTTTGGGGTTAGCCTTATAAATTAGGTGGGAACTGAAAAAGCTGACAAAGGTGTAACCAATATCTCCTACACATGTGTTAGCCTCCGTTAACCAATTCAAAGGACAGGGACTTGGAGAAAGAAAAAAGATCTCCAAAAGCCTCTACCAGCCCAAGAAAACATTGCTCTGAGAGCAACACTATGATGACCAACAGACTCCAACAAGCATGCAACAATTATTATCCTCTTAAAACTAAAAGTATAAAACCATTAAAAAGTGATGAGATATTTAGCTCATTTTGTTTGGAGATGTTTAAATACGGAGATGTTTAAGTACTTGTGAATGTAACTACTGACAGTTTTATATAGTGATAGATTAAGGCCAAGTCCCACGTAGTAGCTGCAAATGCTGCGTAGCAACAGCGTCCTAAATAACGTCTGAGCACCGGGTTTGCTGTTATTTACTCTCCTCCTTTGAGTGCATGTTTCCCAGTTCAGGCATTGTTGTGAGGCACAAGCAAACTTCACAGCTGCTTTCTGATCTCCTCCCTGTCCTGGCTCCTGAATCTGGAAGAGGGATGATCTCCCGACCAGCAGGTATTTTGCGAGACCCTGACATTTTGCTTAACCCAGGTGTCATTTGGTTTTAGTTTGTGAGTGAGCCTCTATCACTCACAAAAGTCTTCCTGTTGCTAACCACAGACTAAGTCAGGAGAGATTTTCAAGACTGTGCAGAGAAACTGTAAGAAAACATTTCGAAAGCAGGGTAAAAAGGCAGAGTAGAGGATAGAGAGGGAAAAACAGAATAAACCAAGCAGAAGTATACTGCTCACTACTTAGGAAACTATATGAAAGGAACGGTTTGCAAAGATATAGATCTAAGTCACTGCCATAAGTACAGCGGTTGAAGGGGGTTGTACCACTGCGATGGGTGCAGCTTCGAGCCTCAAGCAGAAAAGAGCCTGGTACCAGCATTACTTAGGAAAAATGTGGTGTCTAGAACACATTGAATCTTGCAAATAACACAGTAGTTCATCATAACCGGCACGTATTTATGAGGATGTCAAGTGGAAATAAGCTTAAAATACAATAGCTGAATGCCATTTCTACCTGAACATAGCTCATTTTTTTAGTAAAACTGCTTTTAAATGTATACCTCTTCAATAGCAAATTAAGCACATCTTTTAGAAGTTTATACCCATAGTGTCACTGCCAGCTGTAACAGTTTTTTCACAGAGTTACAACTACAGCCTTTTCCAGCACATTATTAAATCAAAGCACATTGTTCTAAAAGTAACAAATGAGATTTGAGGTGTCTAATTGTTATAGAAGGGTAATTTTATTAGCTTAGTTATACCCAATATGTAACACGGTTACATCAAAGCAATTAGCCCCATTAACATGCCTTTTCTGACTGATGTGATTTGTGATAGGCTTCCCACACATACAGTGCTATATACAATAATTAATTAATAAAAGTATTTAAATTGTTGCATAGTATGGATACCCTCCCCCCAAAACTGAACAGGTGTCTTAGATGTACATAACAAATAGGGAATCAACCGTCATGCAAATGGAGATCATTTCTATCCCAGAAATCAAAATAGTTCTGAGGAACAAATATTTTGGGGTTTGGAACAGACCAGCCTGCACCCCTTATTGAAGCAAATGACACAAGCCCACTTTCCTCCCAGCTACATGGGCTGAATACTGGTACTATCACAAATCCAAGGAGCAGAGCATAAATATGTCCAGAAAATACGCTTAGTCCAAATGTGCATCCTAATGATGCTTATTCCTTCCTGCTAATGAAAGCATTGTCTAATTTTTATGTAGGAAGACAAATTAAAATAGCTCCACTGTTTTCCCTTTTTTGGAATATGCAGTCTTAGCAATGAATTTTAAACAGAAGACATGGTGGGATATTTCTTTGGTGTTTCATTGTCAGGGAGCGGGTGGAAAGAAGAAACATTTCTTCTGAAACTGCTGGTACTACAGGACTGCAGCAACCATATGTTCAGGTGCAGGTGACCTTGCTAAGTAAAGAAATTGATTGTTATTCAAAAATCCAGTGCAAGACTTTTTTTTTCCTTTTGTGATAGCAATCACATATTATAGCAAAATAAAGGCCTCCGCCTGAAACTGATTTAATGGTGAGAATAAGGCATTGAACCCAGGCATAGCTCCATCCAGGTGACTGGACATCTGACCTACCCATGTGCCATAAGCAGAAGGTTGTTTTCAGCATAGTTCAAACTTCACAGCACCACTGGCAACTACTGAGCCTGCTCACCAAACAAAATTCTGCATGTCTATATGGCCAGTAACCTGTGATTAAATTATAATATGAAAAGCGACATTTTACCTGTGCTGTGTCTGAAGCTCTGCCATAGGTTTTCTGGCCGAGTTAAGAGACAGTCGTGTAACTTACAGATTGTATAATACACACTATATGATATGGAGCAAATACAAACAGGACCACTAAGCACAAAATGGGTAATTTAATTAAAAAAAAAAAAAAAAGAAAGAAAGAAAGAAATGAGGCCTCTTCAGCTCTGAGAGAGAGCATTAGTGAGTCCTTCCAGAAGCTACTTTCAAGCTGAATATCCTGATGGTTGGAGACAGATTGTAATACTAATCAATCAGATTGTAATACTAATCATACTATTAACTAATAATTAATGGCTTAAAAGCCAGCCCTACACTGCATTTTTCCTAGCTGTCTAACCACTTTTGGTAGCTTTCTGCATCATTTTCTAGATATGCTGGATCTTACCATGTGGCATCTAACTCTTGTGCCCTCTCTGGAGACTGTGGGAAGCTCACTCCGTGCTCTGGATACCATTCCAGATGCAGGCTTCCAAAAGCTGGCATTTCATCCACTAATAACAAGGGTCTTCAAATCAATATTGGATTTGTCCCCAAGTAAGATTGCACATGGACAGGTACAGAGCAAGGCTACGTGATGCAAGGCACAGCGTGTGCAGTATTGCACTGGACTAAGTAATAGCTCTGTAGTCTTCAGCAGAAGGGCTAAATTGCCTTTCCGAAGAACATCTCACAAATATTTATATCCTTATTATAGTGATTGGTTTTTACAGTGGATTAAATGAGTCAGTGTGACACTTCCCTGAATTCATGTAAGGTCTAGAAATCTAAACGGTTGAATATGTCACCAAGTGACTATCAGTAGTCTTGATTGATCAGGACAGTAGTGTGATCTAGAAATGTCATTTAGAAATGTCTGCACTAATAATTTTTAAAGTTTGCATTGTCTTGGCATTATCAGAGCTGTTTTTCTTGCTCAGTGAAAACACATGGCAGGGGGCTAGTGGTACTGAATAAAACAGAGGGATGACCATTCATGCATCTATTTTTTCTACCAGGGCTAGTTACTGATTTTTCAACTCTTCAAAAAAAATTTTAAAGACCTTATCAACTCCTTCACAACGGCACTCAGAAGCAGAGAAGGGCCAAGAACTTCCAGTAAAATTGGAAATATTTCATTGGAAAATATTAATTACAGAACCTTCCTGTAGGAACATGCACAGACTTTTCAAAAAGGTTGGATACAAAAGTGAGTGGCCATGAACCCATTCACACATGCGTCCTCATAACCAGAGCACTAACTGTTCTGACATAGCTCTTTTGTGCGGTAGGGCAGTTCCACATTTCATAAAATTTCAGTATCCACAAGTCTAGAGCAAAACCAATTAAAAAAAAAACAATTAAAAAAAATCCTGCCTAAAGCACTCAAGATGTTGGAAAATCATATTCAAAACCTTGTTCTGAATCAAGAGGAGCAAAACCATGCAGCTGTCTTTCTGTGGGAAGTATCTTAAACACCAGAGTGAGCTAGAGAGTGGAAGTAACGATTTCACATTTTGAAAGACCTTGATTTGAGCTCAGAGAGGACTAAGACATTTTCAGAATTTGCAGGCTTTCAAAAGACAGGACAGCTGTTTTTCTGCTGAGTACCTTGCTAGATTTAGCACCTATCTGTGCTAAAACCTATCCATTGGTTTTCTGTCTGAAAGGATTCGGGACATTTAGTGTTAGTTGTTAACTTAGAGCTGTTGAGATTCAAGATTTATGTGCCGACTCAATCAAGTGGGGTCTGTGTTATTAACTCAGTATGTTTTGCATATGAAAATGAGATTCTATTAGTATTGAGATAATCTACTTATGCATTTAGTGACATTCCATTAATGGAATTATGCATTCTGTGCATTACATTGCTTCTGTGTCCATGTGTGGTCAGAAACTCACCTAGCAGTTTTTATTCCATTTTGCCTGCAAAGACAGGAATGAAAAAAAAAACCAAAAACCAAATGAGAAGATAAGAATGAGTAGGTTTCCCTAAACTGTGGGGCTGTGGGAAAAAGCACACAAACAATCTTCTTGCAAAAGGTTTGATCCCACAGCCCAATCTCTCATGGCTCTCAGTGGAAGTAGGAATACTTACTGTAGAGACTTAAAAGATAAAAGATGAAACTTGATTTCAGCATAGCTGAAATAAGGGCAATAATTTTGCTGTGATCACTACAATTTCACTTGGCAAATGCTAGTATTCATGTCAAAATTGAGGAATAGCAGTTTCAATGCTGGTTTGTGTTTGTAATGTTCTAGTTTTGATAAAATGCCTGTGTTCTGTACAGGAAAATTGTCTGAACTATTAAACTTTGTTATTTCATAACACAGTGTAAGTATGAATGAAGGTGCTTGAAGAGGTTATTTAACCAATGTTCACATCAGACTTGAGACAAACCTTTTTTAATTAGCTGTCAACTTAGGATAGATATAGTTTTGATGTTTTTATAAGCAAAGTTCATTAAAAGTCTACCATGATGCCTGTGGGATTTTATTGATAGGGGGTAGGAAAAGACGTAGTGCTGTAATCCAGCCAGGTTCCATGGGGAATTTAATAACATGGTATTCAAAAATATTTCATACAGTGATTCATAATAAAGCTATTTTCCATAACTTCTAGATGAACAATAGCAGAGAAGCCATAAATGCTAACAACTATGTTGGCTCAGCTTAAGAATAACTTTTCTATCTATCTACTCTATTACTCACTATTCAGACATTGCTAATCGCTAAAAGGTTAAATCACTAAATAGTTTAACATAAACAATGTGAAGTATGGTATAGTTTATATAGTCTCTTCTTTAAAATCAGTCAGGAATGCACAAATGCCTTGCTGTGAAGCTGGTTGCCATTGTCAGTATATTTTATGTTTAGATCATGAATAGGAAAGTATATTTGAAAACAGATCTCATTTAGGTCACAAGTACTTTCAAATTTTGACATTTGAATGGACTGATTTGTCACTGCTACAATGCTGATTTAATGTAATCAGAAGTATACGGCAAACTGATTGCACGGGTCATCCTTTGGTTAGGTCACAAAAATGCAGTTTAGTTTAGTTTGGGGTTATCCTGTTTTATGCCCCAAGGACCTCGGTAATCAAATGGAGGGAGCCCTTAAAATGACGCAGGCTAAAATCAGGAACTATTCTGCATTGTTTAAATCTCATGACATTCATCTAGTGGTTATCTTCTTGGAATAAGATAGCACCAGCTGAGCCAACAGCACATATGGTATCAGCTGATTTGACTTGTCAAAAATTTCAAAATATATACAAAAAAAAAGATTAAAATCTAATCATTAGCCCTAATGGAATTTAATTCAGCATTTTGACATTCATATTTAACTGGAGTAAGATATTAAGATAAAGCTTGTTAAAGTATTATTACTCTTAGCATGGAATTTTTAAAAAATGTTAATTTAAATTTACATGTTTTAACTGTTTATAAAAATTCATATTCAGCCATTCATTTGTATATGCTTTTTAGCACTGCACAAATCCAAAAGAGATTTTTTCGACTGATAGAAAAAGATGCCAATGGATGAGGCCACTATGAATTGCAACAGTACATCCAGCTGGGCTTCAATCTTAATTATTATTGAAGCCAAACTACATTCCATATTTCATTTGATTTTGTTTTTATTATCAGCTATGGAAAGCCAAAGATTTTCTAATATAAACATAAATAGATGAGAGATACTATGAAAGATACCTATCAGATCTGCTAAAACCAGATTTCAACAGGACCTGTCTTTCTAGTGTTGTACACTAGCTAAAATCAGGAAAGATTAGTTGGGTACTGTACTCATGAGGAACAAAAAGGTCATGTCATTAAATACAGTTACATTCCCAGTTACTGAGAAAAAGCGTAAGTGAAATTTGATCAAGAGCCATTCGTCAAACATGCCTATACACTATTCCTATTGTGTATCTAAGATGACCTTTATTTGCTCTTGTGTTCTACTCATTTACAGTGTTTAAAATCAATCAGCATATACACACAAAAACAAAGGAACACATCCACCAGGGGTAAACAAGGTTAATATTGGATCTCTGATAAAAAGGAATCTTATCAGATTATGACCTATTTTCTTTGGATGTTCTTCATTAATATCCAGCTTTATACAACATAACTAACTAGACTATCATGTTGTGCCTGTTTAACAGCATGTTCATATACAAGTGCTACTGGTGACTGAAGTCAAACCAGCCTGAGGAGGTTCTCAAGATGAGTAATTATTCTTCTCTTCATGTCACAATTCGTTATCCCTTCAGTTTGCTCCTTTGCTGTGGAAGAAGCATTACTATGAAGTCCAGCATCTGAGCAGTCTGGTGTGGAGCTTGGGTGTGTATCCTTCAATACCCAAAGGCACTAGCACGGCTATTTCTGGAATTGCACCATGAATCAGATCAGTGTGAAAATACACACCATTTTTTGTTTGCTGCTTTTTCCTCCATCTTGGAAAAAATTTTCTTTGGTTCCAATCCAGCTCACATTGCAACCACCACAAACAGCTTTGCCCACAAAACTGGGAGGGCAGCACACATACATAAGCAATGGCAAACCTGTCATGAGGGGACAAGGGGCAGTAATACATCAACCAGTATTGCTGTAAGAATTTTTTAATCTCAAACCAAAGTGACTGTCAAGAAAAGGCACATCCAATTCTCATAGTAGCAGAAGAGTTCTACAGAAAACTTGTGGCTGAAACTGTGTCCAGCCCACATTTTGTTTATATGACAGGGGTCCTTGTTCCATGCACAGGGAAGCTACACTAACTGCAGTCAGTTCCAGGAACAGACTAACCAGACTCTAACCTTTTCTTTTCCCTAATTTCCAGCTCTGTTCTTCCCAAGCACAGTCAACAGTGCCACTTAGATGTAATGTCCTTGGACCTTCAGCTGAGCTCTCATAGGCACCAGTGGAAGTACTGTAAACCAGAAGTGCTCAGCATGTTCATCTGGCAGAGCTGTGAAGCAGCACATTTGAAAGGCACAAATGTCAATATGAATGGAGAATGAGCAAAAGGGTTAATCTGAGGATTTTTATGTAAGGCAAGACACCTCTTAGACATGCGATGTATCTGACTATTTTTAAGACTCGTTCTGGGAAATGAGTTTACAACTCCTGAAGGACTACTTCAAAACACATCCCACAGGGACATGGTGCACTTAGTGCTTTCATATATGAGAAAAGTATGTTCTGAGCGTATCTGTTGACAGTGGGGCAGACCCTGTTTATCACACCAACTTCTGAATTCTCTTTGACTTCAATCTGACTATAGGCATGAGCAAGGCAAGCATCTCCTTGGACAGGAACATTCATTGGCACTTGACAAACTAACGAGGAATAATAGATGAAAAAAACCAAAAGCTTGCATGTAGAATTACAGATCACAGGAATGGAAGAAGACCCTCACCCAGACTCTCAGCCAACAGCATGACAATGGATGTAATCATAAAGCATGCCTTATGAAGAAAAGAAATTTTTCGAAGTGACTTCTTTCTGCCTTATGGTGGTTTTTTTGCACCCTTTTCACCATAAACAGTCAGTATATTAGGAATTAATTTTAGCAACTGTTACTTCCTATTCTACCATCACAACTGACAAAGTATGGACAAGCCCATTTCATTTTTAATGCAAGCCAGTCCCCTATGCAGTCATTCAGGAAAGTTCTTATTTACAGGAACTCCGTCACATCAGGAAAGCACAAACAGAAACTGCTTCTTTTCCTGTTTGTTAATTGTAAAGAAGATAGTGCCATGGCAAAATGTATTAAAAATAAATGGCATTAATTTAAAAAAAAGGCCTGGAGATTTTCCAGAGACCCATTTAGCTAATCTTTCAATGCACAGAGTGGTTTTACAGCTAAGCGAGCTAAGTTATTCAGCTAATTGACAACTAGGTAAAGTAACCTCTCTTTCTGGATAAAGAGTCAAACAATTTTGGGAAATCCATACAGTTGAGTGAAACACACATTATATCTGGCTTCAGATGTTCAACTTAAAGCTTTTTTTAAGTAAAGAAGACCCAGACTTCTTAACCTGCTAAAAAGAGACACTGGCATGCTGTTGGTATCATTTTAATTGCTACAACACAATTATTAAATTTAAGGGATTATATGCAATAAACAAATTGAGAACAATAGTATTAGTAGTTTCTTCTCCCTTCTGCTAGGTGGTATTGTGATCTGCTCTCTTGGCACCTGAGAGAGGCCTCTCCCTTTTTATTTAGTTCCAGACCACTAATGAAATCTGAAGGCAAAAGGTGTGAAATCCTACTGCTGGAAAATCAATATCAAATCTCTTAAAGTTTTAGGGGTATTGGTCTACAGCCTATAGTTTGAAGTTTCTCATCACCACAGTCTAAGAACTGTATTTCTCTAATCAGTCAAGTTCCCTTTCTACTCCACTTTCATCAAAGGCAGTAAAAAGCGGCCCTACCTGACTGTAAAGGGTAGATGATTGCAAAGAACTAGAAATAAAAAACAAGTTCCCTTATTTGTTCATTTTCATCACAGTACTGTCTTTTTCTGCAGCCAGTAAACACTGGCTGTTGTTGTCAGTATATGTTACACTTATATAGGCATATTTGGTGTACTTGGGTAGAACTTAAGATTATTTTTCCAAGAATAAATTATTGCTTGTCTGAAAAAGTACATGTCAAGGTCAGGTTGGAAAGAAGATAATTCTGGACACCCATCCTCTCCACTTAAAATGGGTCATATGGATCCTACCAATTATTGTATCGATCCATTGAACAAGTCAGTGCTTTCATTCAGTTGTCATCAGGGTCATCTGATAAAGAGGACTACAGATTTACTTTAAAAGAAATCAAAGAGGAAGAAATTTTTCTCAAAGAGGGTGGTGAAACACTGGCACAGGTTGCCCCGAGAGGTGGTAGATGCCCCATCCCTGGAAACATTCAAGGTCAGGCTGGACAGGGCTCTGAGCAACCTGATCTAGTTGAAGATGTCCCTGCTCATTGCATGGGAGTTGGACTAGATGACCTTTAGAGTTCCCTTCCAACCCAAAATATTTTATGGCTCTATGATTCTCTGATTCTAAAAATCTGCCTCACATACATCAATATGAAACAAAACATGAGTAACACTTTAAACACTACACATTTACAAGTCAGGCATATATTTAGGAGTCTAAGGATACCGACAAGTCCATGACAGGACAGAAGTACTTTTAATGAAAGTACTCCATCATTAGAAATCTACTAAATTTTTCAATTACAGATAGTATTAGAGCAAATCATTGTGATATAATGTGGCTGAAATGAATACACAAACCATGAGGTGTCTCTAAAGAAAGTACTTAACTGTGTTAAAAAAAAAAAAAAGCAGCAGCAGAAACACCACCAAACAGATTAATTCACGGAAGTTAGACACATAAATATCCTGGAGACATAAGCAGCAGCAGTTCAGGGAGGTGCTCCTCACATGACCTACTGCTAAGCAGTCACAAGTGTATTCCCTCTATGACAGCCGGTAGGGACATTCAGTAAGTTTTGATAAGACTCATCATAAAGGTACTTACTCAAACCCAAATGTCAGTCCCTTGTACATACATTAATAGGTAGCTCGGTGTGCAGGACCTGCAAACAACTGAATGTCCGAGAAGGCTAGAGTGAGTCTCACCAAGACCTAAGTGGTGTCCAGCCAATCTTTATTAGCATTCTTGAGGCAGAAGGAGTTGACACAATAATTTCCTTCTATCAGGCTAGTTTATTTTCCTTCTCCTTGTCTACAAAAATTATCACTCTTGTCCTTCCCAGAAGTTATTTTTTCTCCAACTCTATCATCACAGCAATTCATTCTCACCACAGATACAGTAAATGTGTTTTGAGCGCTCTCTCTCTCTTATCACTTAATTCCATTTTCCATTATAGAAGCAATTATGGGATCAGAAAGCACCTGAGAGAACTCCTGGTAAAGTTAATAGTTCATAACTGATTGCAAAAGGAGCTGAGACTAGATGAGAGGTTGCAATCTTAGAGAATGCATACTGACCATTTTGTCCACATGTGGTTTTCCTGTTTATTTGTATGTGCTGTCTATTTATACTGGATCAGCTTTTCTCCCTACCACCCCTCACCCCCCACCCTTTCACACCACCTCCATGTGACTATAGTGCAATCACGAAATCTGTATCTTGGATCCAAGATGGGACTGAGGTTTACAGAAACTTGTAGCTAGTTCAAATGCAAATAGCAGTAGATCCAGGAACCAGTCTGGCTGAAGGTGATTGACAAAAGCCAGTGGTTCATTTTCAGGTCACCACACAGCCAGCAATACATTAGCCCCGGCACAAGGGAAGAGGTAGTTTCACAGCAGTAGCTGGTGTAGACCCAGTATCAACAGAACAAGCTCTGATGACCTGAGGATGCACATACTGGCCATTAGGTAGTCAAACTGCAGAGCCAGATGCTATCCAGCCTCAGTGAAACTATGTCTAACTCACAAAGCTTTAGGTATTCAATAAATCATCTGGAGTCAGTCAACTGAAGGGCAGAGCTCTACACACACCTTCAGCAAAAAATGTTGCTAAATGATGACAAATATGTTGAGCAGTATGCCCCTGCATAAAGATGTCTGGCATGTCTGGTGACACTGTCACTAGGTGGATCAAAGACCTTCCCTTTTCAACTAGCCACACAGAGTCAGCATGGAAATAACGTGGGTAGAGTGAGGTACGAAACCGAGCTCCTTTCACTTGTAGCACAATGTCCTCCTACAGTCCTGCGTGTCAGCAAAGTCACTGACCTGAATCAATGCCAATAATGGGTATTTTCCCAAATAATTAAAAAAATCGTTTCCCTTCCATATTCTAGGTTGAGTGTCCCTACCTTCAGTTTTGTTCCAATATGCAGCACAGCAATTAGAACTGTAAAATTAAAGAGAAATTGCTAAGAGGAAAATTTTCATTGTAAAAGATCTCGGATGTTCTCATCTGAAGATGTGAGCTATAGTATCAAGGATTCCCAATAATAACATTCTCCCCTCATTTCCTTCATAAATTAAAAGTATCTATTAATATAAATTAAAGTAAGACTGTGGGTTATATTACACAAACTTTTTTCATCATGTATTTCATGCACACAGTTTGAAAACAAGCTGGCCCATTTGATAATTCAATAGTGTCAAAATAATGCAATAAGGTTCAAAAGCCCACGGCCTGCTTATAAAGGATTCAGAGAGATCTAATTATCACCGCTTTGTGCTATCAATCAATATGCCACAATGCAGCATCCTCTGTCTAGTCGAATCGCCTGGGAATAAAGTTCACTGCTTTGTGTGCTACTAACACAGGTCCTGAACAATGTAGGTGGTGAAAATTGCCATATGGTCAATATTAAATGAAAATTGCTCTGCTATAAATCAAAGAATAGTGCTGGCTGTCACCACTGGAAATACACAATCACTTTCCAAAGGGGCCAAAGGCTGCTACTTGTTTTATTTTTGTACTGGGCTAAATCTCAAAAACTAATTACCTAACCCTCACACACAAAATATGTTAAATTGTACAGTGGTAGATTAAACATTGTACCTATCTGCTTATTCTACCTGTTCACAGTCCTGTAGGTTAGATCCCGCTAAATCTCATTCCTCTGAAATGTGCCAGTATGCCAGTCACAGAAAGTTAGTCTATAGAGAACAAAATTTCATAATGAAATGTAAAGAAAGGGAATATTTTATTAAATGAACAATTTCAATTTCAAGGCAATACAAGTAACAATAAAAGTCTCAATTTCCAGATATTTCACCATAGAGACCTTAAATCTTATCACAAAGGAATTTTTAGAATGCAAAAATTGGAAGTGCGTAATAAATGAGATCCTCCATCATATATTGGAGAGTGTTCCTCCTCTCTGTGACATAAATAATGCTTTCCACTGCTATCGGTAAAATGATTTCCTCATTCTGCAAAGTTACAGGATCTCTCACCATGTGAACAACTGTTCCCTCCCTCACGAAAGAGAAAATCGGTACCTCTTCGTACAGAATGCACAAAGCAAAGGGCAGATTTGAAAGCTCTGCAGGTCAAAACTGGATTGCAGTAAATACCGTCTGTAAGTCAAGTTGTGGGACTGGGAGAAGCACTTTCTGCAGTGTTTCAGCACATCAGCATCAAATAGATGGTTTTCAGAAAGCATTTTTAGATGCCCTCTCACAGGCCTGTCCAGAGCTAGAAAGTTGCTTGGTAGCAGCATAAGCAACACCAAAGTGTATCATTTTAAGGATAAGAACACCACCCTTCACTTGTGGATTTAAGCCTGTCTCAAACCTGAGACAGGACCATTCATCTTGGGATGGTAGCAGGGCACCCTCCTGAGACACTAGTGTCGGATGACCACAGAAGACTCAAAGTGATGTCAACAGGGCAAGGGAACTATGAGAAGACAGAGGATTTGGGGTGCATCAAAGGATGTCTACAAGGATCTCTGTTTCCCGAACTGATCCAGCAATCAGCTTACTCAGGGGGCTTCTGTTCACAGTGATGAAGTAGCCTAGCAATAGTGGCATGGGCCCTTCAGAAACATATGACCAAGCACTTGAGAATGTCTGGATGTTCATTGTGAGCAACTGTATTGGGTTTGCGTGGCAGGGTTTTGGTAGTGGCGGGGCTACAGGGCTTCTGTGAGAAGCTGCTAGAAGCTTCCCTTGTGTCCGACAGAGCCAATGCCAGCCGGCTCCAAGACGGACCCATCGCCGGCCAAAGCCAAGCCCATCAGTGATGGTTGTAGCACCTCTGGGACACTTTATTTAAGAAGGGGAAAAAAAAGGGCACGCAGCAGTTGCAGCCAGAGAGAGGAGTGAGAATATGTGAAAACAACTCTGGAGACTCCCAGGTCAGTGAAGGAGGAGGAGGAGGTGCACCAGGCGCCGGAGCAGAGATTACCCTGCAGCCCATGGAGAAGCCCATGGTGAGGCCGGCTGTGCCCCTGCAGCCCATGGAGCTCCACGGGGGAGCAGATCTGCACCTGCAGCCCGGGGAGGACCCCACACTGGAGCAGGGGGATGCCTGAAGGAAGCTGTGACCCCTTGGGAGGTCTGTGCTGGAGCAGGGTCCTGGCAGGACCTGTGGCCCCGTGGAGAGGAGCCCAGGCTGGGGCAGGGGTGCTGGCAGGGCTTGTGACCCCGTGGGAAGGACTCGTGTTGGAGAAGTTAATGGAGGACTGTCTCCCGTGGGAGGGACCCCAGGCTGGAGCAGGGCAGAGCGTGAGGAGCCTCCCCCTGAGGAGGAAGGAGCGGCAGAGACAACGTGTGATGAACTGACCACAACCCCCATTCCCCGTCCCCCTGCGCCGCTCGGGGGGAGGAGGGAGAGAAATCAGGAGTGAAGTATAAGAATAAGGAGCGAAGCACTGGAGGGAAGGGAAACACACAACCTTGTGGAGCTCAGGACAGATTTCACTGTCTTTCAGACTTGTACACCTGGCAAATGCTCACGGTTGCCTCTACCTAAAGGCACTCTGGACCCGTGAAAAACTATTAAACACTTACAGGTTGTCATAATCTTAGCTGACACTCAGCTACATATTCTATGTGACTAAATACCATGTCATTCACCCAACTAATTAAAAAAAGCGAACAAATGATAGAAACAAGAAAAGCCCAGAAAATTTATCTGGTAGCATGTGATTTCCTACTGAGAAATGCGAACTAATACAAACTAAAATACAAGCCAAGACTACTCATTTTTTATTGAATAATGGAGAAGAGTCTTTAAAAATTTACATCAGCCTGTGAGAGTGTTAAATGTGAGTTTGCTGCGGAGAAAACGAAATTTGACAGTTCAAGTTGGACTATGATCAAGCTTTTCCATTAGTGAAAAAGCATGAAGACCATAAAACAGAATGCTACAGTATTCATATGACGTCATAGGGTACGAAATTAAAATGTAGACCAATTGTTTGCACACTAAATGGAGAAATGAGAGATTTTTTATTGGCAGATCTTACGAATGTGTTTCATACAGAAAAATCCAGCTTTTACAAACAACACAACATCAGCAAAGTATTAAAATTCAAAGATGTTATGGAGTCCAACATGCTAAAAGATGAAGTTTGTTTCACATGTGGCTCATTCCTTCAATACTAAGATAAAGACATAGACAGACAGACAGACAGGTCAAGACAAAACTTACAGTTACAAGCATAAGGTGAACCCAACCAAGCAGTCAAATTTTTCCTAAATAAAACCACATTTCTTTGAAATGCTTTTGATAAAATTGAAACAGTACAACACCGTAAACAAAAATCAGCAAATTCATAACTTTGTCATATTGTGTCAAAAAAAAAGAAATTTGAAAAAGGTCAAGCTATTTATATTTAAATAGTAGGTTGTTCATAAACCCCCACAATTTTATTCTTAAAATCCCCAAACATTTTAATGGGAATCAGTTTTCTCTGACACCAAAGCAAAACTGCGTTTTGCTTCACCAACATTTATTAAAAAATAAAAACAATTCAAACTGTGCCATTATGCACACATTTTTCACATGGCTCAGTTCTAGTATCGACACTTCACAACTTACACAGTGGTGTTGCTTGGCGTCCCCTTTTTGTTCAAAAGAGAAGTGACTCCGTGTTTTGGCAATGAACGTCTTAAAATCAGCGCTTAGACTCTCCAGGAGAGGAAAGGTATGGAAGGAGAAATACGAGGACTCTACAACGTTAATTTTGTTTAGGCAGTCACCGACCTACGACAAGATCAATCGCCTGCCTGTGGCGCTCTCAAGGGTAGAAGGTACGGCAATCACTCGAGCTTGAGCGACAACCTGAATTCACAGCACCACGTCAGTCCTGCCTGATGCAGATAATTATTTCAACACCTGGTGGGTTTGATCTGTTTTTTCCCCAAAATCCTTCAGTATGCACAAATAGGGAAAATAATAACATATTACTCTCAGTTGCACTGCATTAGTGATATGATAGTTTAAATCTTAAAACAAATGAAATATCTTAAACATTCTTATAAACACTGTGCCATAGCAGCATTCAGACCAAACAGTAAAATTGGAAAGAAGGATCTCAGCTTCCTCTTGGAAAGAAATGCCCTGGGGGTGGAGGAGGAGTCCTTCCTCCCTTGCCAAGGTACCAATGAAACATGAATCCATGCAGGCTTGAAAGAAAAAAACAGCTGTGTTCCACTTCAGTAAGCAATATATTAAAAGAGTTGGGGGGTGGAGGTGGACGACCTAAAGATGTCCCTTGCCCGTAAGCACTTTTTGTAAATTGAGCCAACTTAAGTTCCTAGTCTATCTCAGTTATCACCCTAACTCTCCCCAGAATCCCATGGTAGTGGTAAATTACAATTACTAGGAGGAAAACCCAGCATTGCTTCCCAGAAACACTCAAAAATGCTATATTTGGGTTATAGTAGCCACCTCCATTAAGTACTTCAAACAGCATTTAATATGGAGGCAGTGGGAAGGAGGAGAACAGATATTCCTAATGGAAAAATTGTAGCCCTGTAATTAATCTATGTCAAAGTTCTCCTATCCCCAAAAGAAATAGGTTAGAAAGAATGATTAAAACTTTCAGATGATATTTAATAAATGTCCAGTAATAAAACTGGATGACTTCCAAGCTCATAAAACGTACGGACTGCAAGAGCTGGAACGTCGCTGTACAGTGCAGAACCTGCTGGAAACAGCAGCAAGGATGCGAACGATCCTTCAGGGTGCCAAGAGGATGCAGCTGCTGGGAGGCTGCTCTCTGCTAGGACGGCTTTGCCCACCAAAGAAGAGAATACCCCAGGTTAAAAAGACAACAGAGGAATTTGGATGCGATGCTTTTCGCGGTTCAGGAAGGAGCTGGCTTTTTGAACACAGAATTTATTAATCCTGTAAATAACAGAAGACCGTTTTAATGGATATAGCAAAACCTGTGTAATGGAAGTGAATATCATATACACAAAGGTTAATAGCAGTATTTCCTCTGTATCAGGAAGTACAGGATAAAACTTTATCTCAGTGTCTCTATTATAATAGGCCAATGTATAGCATTTTATAACTAGATTAAGCATAGGGCTGGAAAGTATCATAGGTCACGTAAGCAGTTTAGCCAAAAGCATGATACTACATGACCATCGGATGTTGAAGTCAAGCAAAAATCCATGTCACTATCCCACATTCTCTGTAGAGTTTATTGCTTAGTATTGGTGATGTCTCACCGTATCTCTCTGAAGAGATAAGGAACACTTTTTATGACACTTGTCAAGGTTTTAGATTTCTGAATCACTAGTGAAGACAGAATTAATATTAAAAGTATTACGAAGGGTTGTTGAAGTGTATCTTATCTACTTGAATGTGATTCCAGTGGAACAGAGCGGGGAAGGAGATACTGTATATTTTTTACATTGAGTGAGATCATGGCCCAGATAAAACATTCTGACCACAAATATTTCATCTGGATACAAGAATAAAAATTTCCACATTCCTGAATTCATTCTCATATACTTTTAAAACCTAAAAGGTACAACATTTACTTTTTTAAAATGAGTTAACCTTCTTCTGGCATGTCTGAAAGCTGAAAAATCAGTGTTCCAGCATTTGAACATTGTATTACTCTCTACAAACATTTAGCATACAGAAGTGACAGAAGATAACATTTAATTTGTCATGCTGTGAATTAATTGCTTTTAAAGGGAAATAGTGAGTGTGCATCTCTATCTGGAGTTTTGGCTATGTTTCTACCTGAAGAGTTTTAGCTCTGTCTTTTAAACTGTCTTTGCATAGAGCAGACTCAGAATTATGGATGAGGCTGATGCTCCAGTCTCTCCCGGAAGGCCTATGCATCACAGCACCCCAGGCAAGCCCATCAGATGTTTTCAACACATCCTTATAGGAAAATATTTTAAATTCTGTAAGATCTGTGTCCAGATGAAAAGTCAATAACAGATAATGTGTTCTGGACACAGAAATGTAGCATCACCTGGGGGGATAGGAAGTATAAGTTGCTTTGGAGTCTCAGCTAAAGGGCCCCACACTTTATTAAACCTGGAGCTGTGAGTGTGTAGGTGTTGGATTACATATATCAATAGGAAGAGAACGATTTCTGGAGGCACTTATGGAGAGATTTTGAATTATGGTACTTATCAGGCCCCAGGGAGCATTTTGGCAAGTTTCTGAAATGCACTCATGAATTCCTCATGCGCTTTTTGGAGACAGCTACAATGACTGAAGCATGGAGGCTCGAATGACCCGTTCTGTTTCATCACATGTGATTTCCAGTGCAAAAGCAGTGCTCCTCAGAGCAGCAACATGTGCACCCTGTAGAGCACAAGTCCTTGCTGTCAGTGGCAGACACATCTCATGGCCTGTAACAATGCTTCTTCGGTAACGCTGTAATTCTGGGGTGAAATCCTGACCACGTTTACATCATTGCAACAATTCAAAAGGTTTTCCAGGACCAGTATTTCATTCTGATGCTTTGGGTGGCATCTGAATTCAATGTTATCTGAGCTGAAACAAGACGCAAACAATTAAAATGTGAAGAATCTATTCAAGGGGAAAAGATGTTGTTCTGAGAAACCACTGTCCACGTACAAGCACGTGGGTACATGATTTTCTGAAGACAGGGATTCTCCATCTCCAGATATTCTCAGAACAGATTAGACAAACATCTGTCAGAAATTGTTTAGCTACAGTTATGCTGCCTGAGGGTTAGCAACTAAATGATATCTGGAGGCCCTTCCCAGCCCCATTTCCTATCACGCTCGCTCTGTAGGCAAACGCACGAGTACATTTCTGGGAGAGGAGATCCCTGGTGAGAATCAGCAGCTCAGCATTCAAGTCACAAGAGGAACTATTTATGTTTGCCCTCCTGTGGTGTCTCTTTAGAGCTGTGCTGTAGCTGGTTTTGGTGGGCAAAAAAAAAGGGTCCTTCTGTTCTCTCACAATTCAGAACAATATTCCAACCCTAAGCTCTCAAAAGAAGGTCAATGAATCTACAGAGACACTGGTTGAGTGATTCTAGTTATTGTTTCAGAACCAGAAGCATTCTCCAGGATTGGCTGATAATTAATTAATGAAAAATAATGTGAAGCTCAAAATATCATACAGATACTATTCATACAATAAAGATACATTAGTTGGAGAGTGTGTCAAATTCTACAGTAGAACTTCTGGAATAGCATCTGGCATAATATTAATTACTAAAGCACTGCCACCTTCCAACAACAGAGATATGTATGGAGCTTCGTAGATTAAATTCCAGTTCCTGATCAAGTGAAATTTGTACATTGCTACTGTGTTTGTGTAAGTGAAATCACCACTAGACTGCTTTGCTGATTGAACTGAACTTAAGGTCCGTTACACTGTTTTCACTTGACAATGCACCTTGATAGGTTTAAAGCTGTTGTAAATTTCTATGGACAGTATATATTAAATTTCTCTATGTTCTCTTAAGCAGACAAGCCACAGAAAAGGGTATCTGACTGTATTATCCAAAGGAAAAAAACCCTGGACTCTATTTGGCTATGCTTTAGTTTTATATAACATGTCAGGAAAGAAAACAGCAACCAAAGTCATAAGGAACAGTCATGTCAGAATTCTAACTTATAAAGATGTGTCTTCCTTTAACCAGTAACCTGGTAATTAAAACTAATTAAAACTAATCTGACCAATACTTTAGCAATATACGATTAAGTAAGCTAATGCTGCCAAACCAGTGGTCTGTTTAAACTTTGCTGGATTAATCCCAAGCTTTTGCACTTTCAGCTAAAACTAAAAAGGGCAAAAATATCTACAAAACTAGGTACTTGCATTGCCTAACTAGCTGCTGCCTAATCCGAGCAAAGTAGAAATCAGGGCCAAGAGTGAATGGGCACCAAACTTCTATAAGCATAGGGAA
>NW_010553942.1:22265-25664 GCF_000687285.1 Phaethon lepturus | reverse complement strand
AGGGAAAGATATTTGCCTCTGAACATGGATTTTTGCACAACCTTTTTCGTTGGGAAGCTGCCTGGAACCAGCCATATAAAGCTACTAAAAGCATGGTAACTTCATGGTTAGTGCACTTTCTGCAGAGAAGCCCAGGCTGCTGTAATCTATCCCAGGGGAGCTTTTCTGTATTTTACATTAATAGTTCATTGGATTAAATGTAAAGCACGTCCACATATAGCCAGAGCAATGAAACAACAGTGTCACATACATGTGTGTGAGTTGGCTTTCATTTAGTTCATATATCTCTATGAGTTTAGTTGTTGCAATATAGGATTTCCCCTGCACTTAGCTAGATACCTCTGCAGGTGAAATGCAGACATACCTGAAGCAATACTCCAGGAAGCAGGAAACAAGTTTCCCTCTCTCTTTTATAATTACTGACTCAGGAGAAAGGGACTTAAACTGCGAATAAAACCATATTTTTAAGAAGCATATTTCCACAGGGCCGGCCAGAAGCTTTTGTTGATATTATATGCGCACAGTACAGCTGGTTGTTATGTAAGTGTTTTTAAATTATTGCTTAGGTTTTCAAGATAAGGATTTGCTTCGAGAAATCTTCCACTGGATAGTATTTCAAAAGAAATTGCTTCATTTTAGTAACTTCTTCCCCATTTCTCCCTCAGCCACAACTACAAATCCTAGAGTGACTAGCAAGAAGTCACTCTTTCACATCTGCCAAATGATGAAGTTACCTGATATGAGCAGTACAGAAGGGAACTTACTGATAACATTGTGTTACTGACATGAATAGAGATATATCAAGGTTGCTTTTAAGATTATTGAGATAAAGTATCAAGGGTGTGAACGTCTTAAAAGGAAGCAGCAGAAACTCATATGGCAATAAAAAACATTTTTATTATAAATTGGACTTTGAAAGAAAGACAGCTGCTTATTAGACAAGCTATATGCATTTTTATATGCATATATAAATAAACTGAGATACGTTTGTATTTTTTTCATTAACAAGTACTAATGAGAATATTATCTGTCCCTACATTATTGCAATAGTAAATGCTTTTTAAAACTAAAATGTAAACATATAGCTAGGAAAAATTTACTGTTTATCATGCCTCTTTTTCTATCAAAAAGCAGTAGTTGAATAGCATCAGCAATGACCCATGAAGTCTCTTTCTGAAAAGCACTAAATCTACTCTGTACCATGCAACTAGAGAAAAGCACAGTTCTACGTGGCTTACACCGAACTGTTTGTGCTGACTTTGAAGAGCCTAGTGCAGAGTCAAAAACAAAACAAAAAAAACCCACCTTGATACTCTTGCCAAACTAACTAGAGCAGCATCAAGACGAACTTCTACAGCTGACTCTCAACTCGGTTAGGCACCACGGAAGGCAGGGTTTATCCCATAAGCAATTGACAAATGGAAACTGCCTCCTGAAGCCAAAAAGGTCGAACAGAAAATGAGTAAGGCTTCCCGCAGCTCAAAGGTGAAAACAAGTTTATCACACATGCCTTCTGCATAGCCTTACCAGCTGCTGTTCATAATCCCCAGCCCCCTAAGCCCAGCTGCTTGTTGCCTATTAAGTGCATCTCAGCTCCTCCTCGGAGTTCTCCTGACTTGTTACGCTTCATCGCCAGCTTGTTCGCAGTCAGGGTACCAGGTGGCTGCTTCTCCTCTACAATGCCAGCAGTGGTTCCTGGGCTGAGTGCTAGTATCAGCCACGTCTGCTTACCATACACTTTAGAGGGAGTAGTGCCAACCACAAGTGTTAAAAAATCATAAGATAATGTCAAAATCATGAGAACTAAAACAAAAAACTGACACAGGATTTTCTGTATGTTTTAGTGTGAAAATATTACTTACTCTCCATGGTTTTATGCTCTACCCTTCAGCTTAGAAAGTGTCCCAGAAAAATACCATTGTTCTGGCCAGTCCCCAGAAGAGCCAGATCTCAGGAGCCCAAGACTTCACAGCTTTTACAACAGGGACCACTCAGGAGTCAAGCCATCCTAGCACACTTCGAGACACTTGCATACAATTCATACTTGCTAAATTATTAATCATTCTAATGAGTGTTGAAGGTACCCACTATACCTGTAACTGCCAAGTTTTTTGCCCTCCGAAAACCAGAATTGATATTCTGCCTTACTGTATAAAGTTTGTCTTGTCTTTCTTCACATGTGATCAAAATATAAAACCAGACATGTCCCTAACCAAATCTCTCTGCACTACCCAGCCAAAGCTCTGTTCAAGTTCTTACACATGCAAGAACTCCTAGAATTCAGATGCTGCCAAATTCTAATTTCTTTCTCAACTTGTTGTGGGCAATCATAGTTCCACTGAAGTCAATGAGATTTTTCCCAGAGATTAAATATGGTCATAATTTCACCCAGTAGTGGCATGAAGCAGAAAGAATGGAGCTTAACAGATGTTCAGTGAAGCAACTGGAAGAAGAAAAAAAGGCAAACCTGCTTTACATTTTTCAGTAGTGTCAAGGTAAAATAGGAAATGCAGGCCACTAAGGAAGAATAAAACCTGTTAAAAGGACATACTAGTTTCACAAAAATGCTCTACTGAGCACAACTGACTAAATATAGCATATCAGTAATAATATGCTCTCCTGTATGCAAATCAGTCTTGAAGTATAATGCAAATATAATACAGAATAACAGATTTAATCTATTTATGACAAATTAATGAAGCCCCTTCCTGAAATGAACTTCAAGGGACTATCCCCATGGGGTTCCAGTATGCTAAACCTTTTACATATAGGAAGTGTACACCATGGTCATACATATAGCAAGTACTTCTTCGTCACAATGTTACCTTCCGTTTTACTTGCTCCTGACTAAGACAGACCATACACTTTCTGTGTATTTAGCACTGTATGTTTGTGAGACAGCAAAAAAAGTTCACACTATGAAACATTTATGACAGACAATTCAATTTTATTTCTTAAACAAATAGATGGTTTGTTACACTGTATTTTTTAATAGTTGCAAGCAATTTCATTGTATCATTATGTCTAAGATACAGGAACCAAGCGTACATAATTGAAGACAAAGGAAACTGAGAACACACTTGACAGAATTCACAAGTAAATGAAATCAGTAAATGCAACTGCCACAGCCCTCATTTGATGTCTGTGCAAAAGCATCTTCTAAAGATCCAAGCACACAGCACACACCAGTTAGCTTATTTTAAACAGCAGATTTGTTTCAGTAATCCATATGGGTAACTAATGCTTTATCGTATATATGAAATTCCTTTAGGTGCTTTATTTTTGCATGCATGCTCCATTCCTTATTGATGCGTTCCCTTTTTTAACAGAGTCTTTGTTTTAAAGATCAAAGCAGGTAAAGTCCGTACAAAGCGTCGCGGCACAGGCAACACCTGTTTC